>NW_008360332.1:7994835-7996195 GCF_000622305.1 Nannospalax galili
AACTATGTGACAATTACAAAAGGTATAGCATACAAGCAATGGAGTAATAAAAGGGAAGAAAGAAGAGAATAAATAATGTAACAAGAGCTGAGTTTTCCCAAATTAACACCAAACATCAAACCACAGATTCAAGAAACTCAAAAGACACCAAGCATAATAAATGCCAAAAAATACACATGAAGGCATATCATGTCCAAACTTCAGGAAATAAGGTACAGACAAAATCTGTTTCAAAATGGAAAAACATATTCCCTATAGAAATATAATGACAGGATAATACCTCTCCAGAAACCGTGCAAGTAATATGAGCAAAGTACACATGGAAAGTGTTGGAAGAAAAGCCACTAACATATAATTCTTCATACAGAAAAATTACTCTTCAAAAGTGGAGAAATACAAATTCCTCAAACAATAATTGAGGAAATTTATCTCTAATAGACCTATTTTGCAAAGAATGTTGTGGCACCTATCCTTCAAGATGGTCTGCAGTGGCCTCAAACCCTCGTATACCTGCCATTGTATTAGCTCTCCCTGGAGTTTTACATTCTTCAAATCAAAAGTAACTTTACTTAAGGAACTATAGTCAAGCAGCCTCATCGGTCTCGGGAACTAATGTAGATGAGAGTCTGTACTTCAAACTAATGCTACAAGGGAATGAATCTGTGAGAAGCCTTGTCAGAAGAACAAGTACATTGTGTATGTGAAGACTTACTGAAAGCTAAGAGGGGCAGACTTATATAGATGCGTGGAGGTGGCTCCTTAACTGACTGCACTGGTCAGGGCAAGGGGAGAAAAAGTACATTTTTCATTAAAGAGCTAATTATTCCTCCTAACTCTTCAGCATGTTTTAGATGAATCAGCCTTTCTGAGGGGTGGTCTCTTGGCCAGGTGACTGATAGACCCAGATGGATTAACTTAAGGGAGGAGACAATGGAGGAGACCTTTGGAGAGGATCCGAATGTCAGGTCTCCACTCACAGCCAGGGGTAGATTCCATTACAGAAGGGTGCATCCCCAGCAGTGTTTTGGCTCCTATACCACTACAACTTTAGTAGGCTGTTATATGTCAACAGGAGATTACAGTTGAAAGAATGGGAAGCCTCAAACCCAATTTGAGACGCAGTGTCTAGGAAACCAGTGAATCAAGTATGCTAGAAGAAATTTTTGTGTCTGACACTTAACACTACAACAAACTATAAATACCCTAACTCCTAGCCAGTAACATAAAACATCATACTGACAGCATTTTTTTACCACAGCTCATTTTACTTGCTAACATCATGCCTGGTTTTCAACAAGAAACAACAAAGCATAATCAAGAGAAACAACAAAAAAGATTAAGACAAAAGAAGGTAGGACAT
>NW_008360332.1:7997316-7999738 GCF_000622305.1 Nannospalax galili
TGACAGGATAATACCTCTCCAGAAACCGTACAAGTAATATGAGCAAAGTACACATGGAAAGTGTTGGAAGAAAAGCCACTAACATATAATTCTTCATACAGAAAAATTACTCTTCAAAAGTGGAGAAATACAAATTCCTCAAACAATAATTGAGGAAATTTATCTCTAATAGACCTATTTTGCAAAGAATGTTGTGGCACCTATCCTTCAAGATGGTCTGCAGTGGCCTCAAACCCTCGTATACCTGCCATTGTATTAGCTCTCCCTGGAGTTTTACATTCTTCAAATCAAAAGTAACTTTACTTAAGGAGCTATAGTCAAGCAGCCTCATCGGTCTCGGGAACTAATGTAGGTGAGGGTCTGTACTTCAAACTAATGCTACAAGGGAATGAATCTGTGAGAAGTCCTGTCAGAAGAACAAGTACATTGTGTATGTGAAGACTTACTGAAAGCTAAGAGTGCTGGCTGAAGTAAACAGCCTCCTACAGCCTCCAGGAATGCATGCTTCTTTGTGGAGTGCCACTCCATATTTAGAGGAATTGATAGGCTAGGGCAGGAATATTGGAGTGGGACTTCCAAGGGTAGGTCATTAGTTATAGTGCAGGGAGAGGATCCGAATGTCAGGTCTCCACTCACAGCCAGGGGTAGATTCCATTACAGAAGGGTGCATCCCCAGCAGTGTTTTGGCTCCTATACCACTACAACTTTAGTAGGCTGTTATATGTCAACAGGAGATTACAGTTGAAAGAATGGGAAGCCTCAAACCCAATTTGAGACGCAGTGTCTAGGAAACCAGTGAATCAAGTATGCTAGAAGAAATTTTTGTGTCTGACACTTAACACTACAACAAACTATAAATACCCTAACTCCTAGCCAGTAACATAAAACATCATACTGACAGCATTTTTTTACCACAGCTCATTTTACTTGCTAACATCATGCCTGGTTTTCAACAAGAAACAACAAAGCATAATCAAGAGAAACAACAAAAAAGATTAAGACAAAAGAAGGTAGGACATCAAGACTAGACTCAGATATACCAGAAATTTTGGAGTTATCAGATCAAGTATGTAAAATAACTATTAGTATGGGGCTGAGGAGATGGCTCGGCAGTCCAGAGCACTGACTGTTCTTGCAAAAGACCCTGGTTCAATTCCTAACACCCACAAGGCAGCTAACAACTGTCTGTAGTTCCAGTTCCAGGGGATCTGATGCCTCCTTCTGTCCTCCACAGGCATTGTACAATACAGATGCACTTACATGCAGGCAACACATTCATACACATTAAATAAAAAATAATAAAATATAATAAATAAAACAGCTATGATTGGATATTATACAACTTCTAAAAGAAAAGGAGACAACATGCAACAGAGACATAGAAACCCTAAAAAAATAAAAATAAAATGCTAGAAATAAAAGGTATTCTAATGGATATTAAGAATAAGTAGACTAGGGGCTGGAGAGATGGCAGTGGTTAAGAGCACTGACTTCTCTTGCAGAGGACCCGGATTCTAGTCCCAGAACCCACGTGGCAGCTATGAGCCATCCTTAACTCCAGTTCCAAGGGAATCCAAAGTCCTCCTATGACCACCACGGCATTACACAACACGGGTGTACTCACATACATGCAGGCAATACACTCATATACATAAAAATAATAAAAATAATAAAATGTTTTAAAAAAATAAGTAGACTGAACACAGCTGAGAAAAGCATCAGTAATCATAAAGATGTTACTAGAAACTGCCAAACTGAAAAACATGAAAAGGAATAGAATAATGAAGAACTATGTGACAATTACAAAAGGTATAGCATACAAGCAATGGAGTAATAAAAGGGAAGAAAGAAGAGAATACATAATGTAACAAGAGCTGAGTCTTCCCAAATTAACACCAAACATCAAACCACAGATTCAAGAAACTCAAAAAACACCAAGCATAATAAATGCCAAAAAATACACATGAAGGCATATCATGTCCAAACTTCAGGGAATAAGGTATAGACAAAATCTGTTTCAAAATGGAAAAACATATTCAATATAGAAATATAATGACAGGATAATACCTCTCCAGAAACCGTACAAGTAATATGAGCAAAGTACACATGGAAAGTGTTGGAAGAAAAGCCACTAACATATAATTCTTCATACAGAAAAATTACTCTTCAAAAGTGGAGAAATACAAATTCCTCAAACAATAATTGAGGAAATTTATCTCTAATAGACCTATTTTGCAAAGAATGTTGTGGCACCTATCCTTCAAGATGGTCTGCAGTGGCCTCAAACCCTCGTATACCTGCCATTGTATTAGCTCTCCCTGGAGTTTTACATTCTTCAAATCAAAAGTAACTTTACTTAAGGAACTATAGTCAAGCAGCCTCATCGGTCTCGGGAACTAATGTAGATGAGAGTCTGTACTTC
>NW_008360332.1:8000859-8004735 GCF_000622305.1 Nannospalax galili
CAGCAAGATCCTATCTCCAAAAAGAAAAAAAAAATTTAGTGTATTAAATACTATATGTTAATACAAGGATATCTGCAAATTAACAACAAAAGAGAAACCTCAATAGGAAAACAGACAAAATATATAAACAGCAATCACTTTGCTGTATTAATCTCTTTTCTGTTGCTATAACAAAAAACCAGAGTGAGTAATTTATAAAGGCAAGCAGTTTATTTGGGCTTATAGTTTTGGAGACGGAGAAGTGTAAGAGTCAGTGGGCAGCATCTGGCAAGGGCCCCATGATGCTGCAGTTCCTGATGAAAAACAAAGGGGAAGTATGTGCCTGGGAAGAAGAAGAACATGAGGAACAGAGTCGCTTTGTGATAAAGCCCACTTTCCCACTAACTAATACATTCCCATAAGACTAACTCGGTCCCAAAAGGCATTATAATCATTTTTTAACAACCCACTCACCTAAACCCTCCCAACAGTGGCAATCAAATTTCAATGTGAGTTTTAGAGACGACAAACCATATTCAAACCACAGCAAAAGCCAAGTAGTAAACGATGTAGAAATAAAAAAAAATTTTTTTTAAACACCAATTATCAGTGCAGTGTCAAGTGCAACAGAACTGAGATATACATTAAAGACTATTAGATTAAAATAATAAGATAGTACCAAGTTTAGGTGACAAGTGGAGAAAGGAGACTTTTAATCCTATTTTGTCAAAAGAAAAATTGAAACTGCATCATGGGACACGGTGTAGTGATTCTTAATGAATCAAATATATGCATTCTCTCAGGCTCTACAACCATCCCCAGGGTGTGAGTGTCAGAGAAAAGAGCACACAAATCAAAAGGCAACTTTATCTGAGAATATTTATGACTGTAGGTTTTTGTAAAATAATTACAGAATATTGAAAGTAACTTTAAGTTAGGAGAATGAGGTGAGCACATAATCTGAAATACTATAGGGCAGCAGGAAGCAATACAATAGATGGCATTCAGTAAGAAAACAAACCTTAAAAATGTGTTCAATACACTTGGGAGGCAAAGCAGGTGGATCTTTGTGAGTTTGAGGCCAGCCTGGTCTACATAGTGAGTTCCAGGACAACTGGGGCTACAGGGAGACCCTGTCTCAAAAAGACAAAAAAAAAAAAAAAAAAAAAAAAAAAAAAAAGTGTTCAGTAAAAGAGAGGACACAAAGTAGCATCTCTTAGAAAACATTTCTATGACTTGATAATGCTCTATTTTACAAAGATATCTAATGAACACTTAGAAATTTTTATACATAGGACATAGAAAAGGGCTGTGGATAGGGAAAAAAAAGTAAGTAATATAATATATACAGTCGACCAGGAACTAATGATTATGTAGTATTATATATGAGAAGAATTATTAATTCCAATTTGTGCCTGAATTTCTAGTGAAACAAAAACTAATGACAGTAATAGTAAAGAAATCCTATAAATGGAAATTCAACATATTAAAAAATATAGAAAAAAATCATGAGTACCTCGAAAGGCAGGCAACACATTTGGTACATGGAAGTACCTAGTCACAATTCTTAAAATTTAGCAAACTAGGGTTTGAAAGGAGTCTGAATGGCTTACACAATTTTATGCCAAGCATTACAATTTTTAAGAGATATTTATTTTATTTATTTTTATGTGTATGAGGGTATTGCCTGCATGTAAGTGCACCTGTGTCATGGAATGCCTGCAGAGGCCAGGAGAGGACACTGGATGCCCTGGGAATGGAACTAAGGACAGTTGCCAGCTGCCATGTGGGTGCTGGAAAGGAACCTGGGTTCTCTGCAAGAGCAGCCAGTGCTCTTAACTTCTGGGTCATCCCTCCAGTCCCCTTAAGAGACATTTAAAAGCATTCCCATTAGAGTCTGGAATGCATTAAGATGCATGGGGGCATTGCTATGAGTCAGTCTTATATTAGAATTCCTAGCTAATGAAAAATGCTGGATAATGAACAAAATGTATGAGTATTATAAAAAGATAAAATTGGGGCTGAAGAGCTGGCTCGGCAGTTAAGAGCACTGGCTAATCTTGCAGAGGACCAGGGTTTAGTTCCCAGCACCCACATGGTGGCTAACAACTGCCAGTAACTCCAGTTCCAGGGGATGTGACACCCTCTTCTGACCTCCATGGGCATTGTAAGACAAAGGTGCATTTACATACATTCAGGCAAAACACTCATACACATAAAATAAATAAAATAAAGTGAATTTTTTTAAAAGATAAAATTGTCATTATTTGAAAACCATCATTTTCACAGAAAATCATGAGAAAACAACCAAAACTATATGAATATGAAAATTCAATGTGTGAAATTCAATATACCTACTTATAAACAAATCAATTAGGATTATAATTTAAGTGTTCTGATCACAATAGTAAAGAACTGTAAAGCACTTAAGAAAAAAAAATCTAGCCCAAAATATCAAATATTACAGAAGGGTTTTTTAATACATCTTTTGGGAGTTCGTTTATTGGGTTTTTCAGACAGGGTCTCATTCTGAAGACCAAACTGACCTTGAATTCACAGCAATTCTGCTGCCTCCACCTCTCAAGTGCTCAGATCACAAGCATGATATATCACTCTGAGTTTCAGGAAGATATTTTTACAGACTTGAATAAGAGGATATATTCTTTTGAGTATTAACATATTCTGTATTTTTTAAATATTTGATTTTTTTTGTCTTTTTGAGACAGGGTCTCCCTGTAGCCCCAGCTGTCCTGGAACTCACTATGTAGACCAGGCTGGCCTTGAACTCACAGAGATCTGCCTGCCTCTGCCTCCCAAGTGCTGGGACTACAGGTGTACGCCACCATGCCCAGCTAAATTTTTAAATTTTTAAAATTTGGTTACATATATATTTAAGATGGCATAATAAAAATAAACACGTAAAGTATGTAACAAACAGGAGACATATGTTCAGACTCAAGATACTGGGAGAAAAAAAGAAATGTATCAACAACTTTTAAAGTACATCAAACGTCATTTGACCAGAAAAATTTAAAGAACAAATGCTTTAGGAAGAGTCTCTTTTAAAGGTAACTAAAAATAACAATCAAAAGGAACACCAGATAGATACTATTTCCACTAGAGAAAAAAACTGCCATGTTTTGGTGAAAAAGGAAAGAATAGAAACTTTCTTCTGGGGGCAATTTGGTTGAATTTCATACGTATAAAAACACATATGCGGAGATCCTAGCAGACAGCCTGAGAGGGTGGGTTCAGAACTCCATCAGAGTAGCTGCTCAGGGCTCAGCAAACCACCAGAGTGCAGGGTTCTGTCCTCCCTCTGGCCTCCAACTACCAGAGGGCCTGAGAACAGCCTAACAGACCCCCCCCCACAGACCATCCTGCCTCCCTCCACATGGTGATGAGCTTCCCCTAATTGCACCATACCATTTCCCTACCTGGGATTTTGTGAGGACCCTCCCAAGGCCCCAGGGCAGATCTGGCTTTGGTAGGTGAGGTCTGAGATCCTAGCAGACAGCCTGAAAGGGTGGGTTTCAACTTCCATCAGTGTAGTGGCTCTGATCTCAGCAGACTGCCAGATTGCCGAGTTCTGGCCTCCCTCTGGCATAGGGGCTGAGAACGCAGGGGACAGCCTGAGAGCGGCTGGATCCTGCCTCCATATGGTGAAGGAGGCCTGAATGTACCTGACTGGAACCTGAATTGGGCTTCTGTGGGTAGTCCTGAATAGCCATCCCTCCAAATTAAAAACCTGACAGAACTTGAACCCTGTGCCAACTAGCTTTACATAATCAATAAAGAAAGGATCTAGGCACCCCTATAATACGAACAGAAGCATACTTCAACTTAATTCTCATATCAGAATCATAAACAACAAAAGAAATTCGCATGACAAAAATC
>NW_008360332.1:8005985-8006313 GCF_000622305.1 Nannospalax galili
GCAAAAATCAGAGCAGAAATTAATGAAATAGAAACAAAGAAAACAATACAAAGAATCAGTGAATCTAAGAGCTGGTTCTTTGGAATTATAAACAAGATAGGCAGACCCTTAGCCCAGTTAACCAAAAGAAAGAAAGAGCAAATCCAAATCAACAAAATCAGAGATGAAAGGGGAAACATCACAACAGTCACCCAAAAGATCCAGAATATTATAAGGGAATATTTAAAAAACTTATATGCTACTAAATCTGAAAGCCTAAAAGATATGGATGGATAGGTGAAATCTTGGGAACCTCCAAAGTTAAACCAAGAAGAGATCAACAGTTTAA
>NW_008360332.1:8006546-8008938 GCF_000622305.1 Nannospalax galili
AACCAAAAAAGAAAACTATAGACCCATATCCTTAATGAACATAGATGTGAAAATTCTCAACAAAATACTTGCAAACCGCATACAGACACAGATAAGAAAGATCATTTACCATGATCAAATAGGCTTTATCCAAGAGATGCAGGGATGATTCAATATATGCAAGTCAATAAACGTCATTAATCATATAGATGGACTCAAACACAAAAAAAACCTTCTCATCTCAGTAGATGCAGAAAAGGCTTTTGACAAAATTCAGCATGCATTTATGGTCAAAGTCCTAGAGGGAATTGGACTGGAAGGAACATACCTCAACATTATTAAAGCTATATACAACAAACCCGCAGCCAACATCATTCTAAATGGAGAAAAACTGGAAGCATTCCCATTAAAATCAGGAACCAGACAAGGATGTCCACTATCTCCACTCCTTTTCAACTTGCTTGAAACTCTTGCTATAGCAATAAGTCAGGAGAAGGAAATTAAAGGAGTACTAATTGGAAAAGAATAGGTCAAACTATCATGTTTTGAAGATGATATGATACTATACCTAAGAGATCCCAAAAGTTTCACCAGAAAACTCCTAGAACTGATCAACACTTTCAGTATAGTGGTGGGTTATACAATCAATCTACAAAAATCAGTAGTCTTTCTATATACCAATAACAAGCAGTTGGAGAAAGAATACAAGGAAACGCTCTCATTCACAACTGCTGCAAAAAAAAAAAAAAAAAAAAAAAGGAAGAAGAAGAAAAAGACGTGTATCTTTACCGATTGAGGAAGACACCAGGAGATAGAAGGACCTCCCATGTTCATGGATTGGAAGAATTAATATTGTTGTTAAAACCATCCTACCAAAAGCGATATATAGATTCAATGCAATCCCAATCAAAATCCCTCTGACATACTTCACAGAATTAGAAAAATGCATCCTTAAATTCATATGGAGGTACAAAAGACCTTGGATAGCCAAAGCAACCCTGAGCACAAAGAGCAACATTGGGGAGATTATTATAACAAATCTCAAAGTTTACTACAGAGCCATAGTCATAAAAACAGCATGGTACTGGCACAAAAACAGACATATAGCTCAATGGAACATCATTGAAGATCCAAACCTGAGTACATGCAATTTCAGCCACCTGATATTTGACAAAGGTGCCAAGAACACACAATGGAGGAAAGCATTTTTCTCAATGGTGCTGGCAAAACTGGATCTCCACCTGTAAAAGAATGAAACTAGATCCTTATCTTTTGCCTTGCACAAAAGTCAACTCCAAATGGATCAGAGAGACCTCATTGTAAAGCCTGAAACTCTGAAACTGTTAGAAGAAAACATTGTCAAAAACCTAAAAGATATAGGTATAGGAAAGGATTTTCTAAATCAGAAGTTGCACAGGAATTAAGGTCAGCAATTAATAAGTGGGACCTCATTAAACTAAAAAGCTTCTGTACAGCAAAAGAAACTATCAAAAAAGTGAAGAGAAAACCCACAGAATGGGAAAAAATTCTTCACCAGTGACACATCTGACAGAGGTTTAACATCCAGAATATATAAAGAACTCAAACAAAGAAGCGAAAAACCAAATGGCCCAATTAAAAGATGGGCTAAAGATCTAAACAGAGAGTTCTCAAAGGAAGAAATAAAGATGGCTAAGAAACATCTCAAAAAGTGTTCAACATCTAAAACCACGCTAAGGTATCACCTTACTCCAATCAGACTGGCTAGGACCAAGAGAACAAATGATACCAAATGCTGGTGAGGATGTAGAGAAAGGGGAATACTCATTCACTGCTGGTGGAATTGCAAACTTGTGCAACACCCATGGAAAGCAGTGTGGAGAACTCTTAAAAAACTAAAAATGAACCTACCATATGACCTGCTTATACCACTCCTTGGCATATACCCAAAGGACTCATCGTATTGTAGAGACACTTGTACAACCATGTTTGTTGCTGCTCTTTCCACAATAGCTAAGAGATGGAAGCAACCTAAGTGTCCCTCAACTGATGGTGGATAATGAAAATATGTTACATTTACACAATGGAGTTCTACTCAGTGGTAAAGAAAGATGAAATCCTGAAATTTGCAGATAAATGGATGGAACTAGAAACTATTAAACCAAGTGAAGTAACACAGACTCAGAAAA
The DNA here is from genome assembly GCF_000622305.1 of Nannospalax galili. Taxonomy (NCBI): domain Eukaryota; kingdom Metazoa; phylum Chordata; class Mammalia; order Rodentia; family Spalacidae; genus Nannospalax; species Nannospalax galili. The sequence goes on from NW_008360332.1 coordinate 8,008,694, forward strand.
ATAAATGACATATGTTTTCTTTCATATGTGGCTCCTAGCACCAAATCCTTTTAAATTCCAGGTCCTTTTAATAAGATGATGATATACAGCAGTCCCTTCCACATGAAATAACTACCATCAATCACAACTTTTGCTGAGCCTGATTACTAAACATAATCACAATTGGGCTTGTTGATGGTTGTGCTCATTCATTAAAGGAGGGCCAAGCAGGGTCACTGGACCCTCACCTGAGTATCCAGCCACTC
>NW_008360332.1:8009585-8018309 GCF_000622305.1 Nannospalax galili
GTTTATCAAGAAAAAAATGTACTCTACTGGCATATAACAAGACCTTTTCTCAAAATGCCAAATAAATAAATAAATAGACAATGAAAAAAAGAAAACAAAAGTAAAGGAAAAAGAAGCTTACTATAGGTTATTTTCAAAAGTGAAAGCCAGAAAAATCTAAGCATCCAGAAGTAGGAAATCACATATAAGATGTGACGTATTTATGTGATAAACTCCTATGCAACGATGGAAGGAAATAAATTATACTGACCTTTAATCTATAGTAAAAGAATTCAAAAAATATAATACTAAGAAAAACTGCAGCATGGTAGATTCAGTGTGATACAATGTACACAAAAGCACAAATTGCATTGTATTTGTCCATAAACCCAAATAGGCAGAAGACACACTAAACTCTTCATAGAGAGGTTTTGAATAGGAACAAAAATACAATTTAAGCTGGCAGTGTTGTTTTTGTTACTTTGATAATGTTTTCACACTAGATAATATTAAGATATGATACAAAATTTAACAACCAAGGAGTGTTTATTATATTATTCTTTGTGTTTTCCTCAATTTTTATATTTCTTTAACTATAAAAGATATATCTATTTCACTCCAGTCCATTAAATTAATCTGCAAAGTACAAATCTGATTTTATTTACATATATCCTTTACATATTTACATATTTACATATATCCTTTGCATATTGGAAGCAAAACTGTCTGGGGAGAAAGGGGACTAATGGGAGGGAGAATAGTGGAGGTGAAATATGCTTAAAACCATATAGTTGTATGAAAATGACCTTGTGTAACTCTGTATAATTAGAGATACTGGATGTTGTGCTTACCTTTCTCATCCATCTCTTCATCTGCAGACAAACATACCATATAGTCTCCAGCATGACTAACCAAAATTGATGTATATTTACTGTGCTAGACAACTTGCAGAAGCTTAAGCAAACTGTGATTTGAACTGTACTTTTAAGAATATTCATTTAAAAAAAAACTTGTATAAAGAACACAAAAATGGAGAGGTGATTTGGGAGTTATTAAAGTCTAGGCAAGAAATAATACACCAACTCTAGTAATACTAGTAATAACATGGAATGAGGAGAATAAACCCCAGATAGTCTCTGTACACATCTGCTTCACCATCATTTCCAGGCAACAAAGGTGCTTAAAAATGTTGACCAAGGAAACAAATTTTTTCAATGTATATACTTAATTGAGCTTTTGTATTTCATACAAAACACCTTAGTCATCTTTATACCCCCTCCCCCATCTCCACCCTCCCTATAGCCCCCACCAGATTTCATGCATTCTGCCTATCGAGTCAAGTTTGTGTACCTAAATGTCCCTCTGTGTGAGTTCATTCACTGGAGTCTAGTCAACTTATCTAGAGTCTCTCCCTTAAGGATCAGCTCTCCCTCACCCAGCAGTAATAAGCTGCCAACAGTTCTTCAGCTAAGGTTGGGGCCTGCTGCCAATTTCTGGCTGGGAAAAATTTTTTAAAAAAGAAATGTTGACTGAGTACAAAATATACGATTTTCTTAATTCTTCAATGGAGAATATTCATTTTAAAAGGTATATATGAGCTGGGTGTGGTGGTGCATGCCTTTAATCCCTGAGTTCCAGAACAGCTGGGACTAAAGGGAGACCCTGTCTCAAAAAGACAAAAAAAATTATATGTGAATTAGCCTTTGTATATAAACTGTCCATAAATACTTTAAGCTATTCAGACATGAACTTGGCATTGCTGCTTTATATAATATTCATCTTCATTGACCCAAATATAAGAGTTTTTTAATCTAGATTAATTTTTTTTGATTAATGTACCTATAACAAAAAATAGTAAGTTTTTTTTAATATAAACAGTCACTGTGGTAGACACTCAGCATACATTTTCTTATTTAAACTTTACTTCATCATTTCAAGGCAGACATTGGGTTGTATCGCCATCTAATTGACAGGGGAACTAAAACTCAGAAGTGTGAAATGACTTGCTCAAGATCAGATTAAAGATAGAAAACAGTGATGCCAGATGCAAACCCAGGTCTAATTCCAAATTTTATGCCCATTCCATGTTAGCTATTGGTTTATCATAAATGACCTTTATTAGTTTGAAGTAATAAAAATATTAAATTATTTCAGTGTTAGTATCACATAAAAATTTGCTATAATATTACATATATCAACTAAATATTAACTAAAATTTGCATTTGCCACTATATGAATAAAATTTAGTTTTTTTAAGTGGAAGGACTATTTCAAGGGGTAAAATTAACTTACAATCAATAAACTGTAAGTATTGATTAAAATTACTCATGGAAAATTACATGAATGTATTGATTTAAATTACTCATGTATAGCAGCAATTCACATGCAAGCATCTAGAGGCACAATTGTATACTGAGTTTTTATTCATTGATTAATGAAGCTATAATAATTCCTGAATAATAATGATTTCATCCTGGGGACCTTGAAGACCCTTGGTGTGCTCTCTCTCTCTCTCTCTCTCTCTCTCTCTCTCTCTCTCTCTCTTTCATCTCATCTTGTTAGAGAGAGAGATAAAGAAGCACAGAGAAGTTTAGTGAGTTGCTGAACTTTATCCCTTCTAGGATTTAGGATGTTTAAGTCTTGTGTTTCATGTTCTAAAACCACTAGAATAATAAAAGAGGTAGAGGTTAAGTCCATATTAACAAGCTATGACAGATGTTGAACATTCTGGGGAACAGAACATAGTTAATTGGAATTTTTGTTTGTTCCCCCATCAATTTATACATGCTGCTTCCATGGGCAAACCATATGTGCTGGATAGCTTTTGTGCTGGATAGCTTTAGTGTGAACTTGACACACCTGGGTTGAGGGAGCCTCAGTTGGGGAATTTCCTCTATTGGACTGGCCTGTGGCCATGTCTGAGGGGCATCTTCTTGATGAGTGATGTGGGAGGGCCCAGCCCACTGTGGATGGTGCCACCCCGGGCAAGTGGGCCTGTGTTGCATAAGAAAGCAGGCTTAGCAGGGGCCAGGGGAGCAAGCCAGTAAGCAGCATTCCTCCATGGCCTGTGCTCCAGCTCCTGCCTCCTGGTTCCTGCCCTGAGTTCCTACCTTGGGCTCCCTGATGAACTGTGACCTAGGAGATGTAAGCTGAATAAACCTTTTCTCCCCAAGTTGGTATTGGTTAGAGTATTTTGTCACAGCAATGAAGAACAAGCTAGGACACCATAGAACTAGGAAACCTATTCATTATCGATTTGCATCTTCAAACCAGACACACAAGAGGGCCAATGGTGAAATTCTGAGGGAAAAGGGGGAAGAACCACAGGGCCAACGTCCCAGGGTAGGAGAAAAATGAGGCTTGGAAATATGTGAACAAAAGCAAGCAGGCTTACAAAGAAACAATTTGGAACCTAAAAATAGAATATACACCTTTTTCATCAAAATAAGATTTCAAAACTTTAATAAATTGATTTAATTATAGACTAGCGGTTGCTTTTAGTCCATTTTGACTTGCTTCTTTGAAAGACAGACAGCCAGGAGTGGTTATACATACGAGTAATGCCACTTGGGAAGTGGAGGCAAGAGGATTATTAGCTCAAAGCTAGTCTAAGATACACAAGTTAGAGGTCAGCCTCGGCTACATGAAACCTTGTATCCTAAAATGATAGAAGGAAGCGAGGGAGGGAGAAGAGGGCTGGGATCAGGTTATGCCCTACTCTACTCCACATTGTATAAATAGTGGTTTTGGGGGTTGTGCATTGTCATAGGAAAAAAAATTTTTTTTTGTTCTCCTGTAGTCTCAGCTGGCCTAGAACTCACTATATAGACCAGGCTGGCCTTGAACTCACAGAGATCTGCCTGCCTCTGCCTCCCAAGAGCTGGGACTACAGGCATGCACCACCACCCGCCTGGCCTGGAAATTCTATTTTATAAGCAGTTTTTGATTCCATTTTGAGGGAGAATAACAGAACCCTCTGGCTAGACCCAGAAACTGTACTATCTGTCAGGTGCCATCCATCTAGCACAGACTGATAAATGATTTATTCCACAGAATAGAAAGGGAACCACCCTATAAGTTTATTGGGGAGAATTGAAACTGTGGTGATGGAGCCCAGTTCTGTGGAAGGTGAATCAAAGGAAAGACAGAGTCCAGTTTTCTCTTGAAAACAAGAGAATGTTTGGACACTGGCAGAACCACCTCCCAGTCAAGAGCAGAACACTGCCTTGGGATAGTAAGAATGATAGTGGATGGGCTTGTGTTTGCCTTTCTCATGGACTAGAGCTCTGGGAAAGAGTTTGGTTAGTAACAGAAAAGAAAAACACCCTTCATTTTGAACTTTGCTTGATTTATGCTTTGTATGCTGTCTCCTTGGCTGACCCTGCTCATTAGGTATAAAGAGCCACTCTTAGGATTAAACTCGCCTTTCTCCACCTGAGAGTTTGGTCCTCTACAACTGGCGCCTAATGTGGGAGCTCGAGAGCAGTAATGTGTAATGTGATGAAAAGGCTTCAATTTAGGCAGTGGAACCGAAAGGGAAATGGTATGCAAGGTAAGCGAAACTTTCAGTAATTATTGGCAAAGTAAAAGTAAAATGGGGAATTCCCAGTCAGCGGATGAACAATACATCCAGTTGTTCAAAGCCCACTTGAAAGGAGAGGGAGTAAAAGATGAAACTTTTAAGCAGTTATTTAAAAAGTTAAAAAAAAACATTGTTATTGGTTCCACCCTGAAGGGCAGACTGTTTTAAACTATAGAGTATGGATTCAGATTATGAAAACTTTAAAGAGAGCCCATCAGTGAGGGGAGATAATTCCCATTCCGGTGTGGTCTCTTTGTACTTTAATTCCTAATGCTTTACAGCCTCTTTAAACAGAATCAGAGAAGGGCTCAGATAATGGACTCTCTGATAGTGAACTTTTAAGAAAACAAAGGAGAGATGTTAAGGAAGGACAAGGTGCTCAGGGGCCTCTCTCTGTGGATGATTTACCGAGCCCCTGCCCTTACCTCAAGTGCCTTTAGAGGTTGTTGAAGAGTCATTTCCAAAATTAGAAAAAGGAGATTTTAAGATTGTATGTGAGGAGTTTGAGGCTGGTCCTCAGGTTAAGACAATTAAGGAGTCTAATGAGACAGAGACTCATCTTCTGAGGATGAGATAAAAATCTCTAAATCTCAATATAAGAAACTTTTAAAGGAAATTAAAAAATTGATAATGCAAAAAGGGGGAAAAACTGGAGAATATTATATTACTCTCCCCCTAAATATGTAACTGTAAAGAAAAAAGATCTGGCTAAATATAAATCTGGTCATAAACATGCAGAATTTCAAAAAGCCTGTAAACAATGTTCTATAGATAATATTTTCAATTTTCCTGTAACTGTTAATCAAGTTCCTCCACACAAGAAATATCCATAAGGGGCATTTCAATTTTCTCATACTCCTGTAACTTTTAAGACTATTAAAGAAATGCAACAAACAGTGGTTACTTATGGGATGCATTCTACTTATGTTAGAGGAATTTTACAAGGTCTTGCTACAGTTTAGATTAATACCATTTGATTTGGAAGTTTTGGCTAAAACAGTTTTGGAGGCAGGAACTTACTTGCAATTTAGAACTCGGTGGCAAGATGAAACTGTAACTATGGCTTGGAAAAATCAAGAAAACAATATTTCTATAACAGCTGGACAGTTAATGGGGTCTGGAGCATGGCTTGGAGTTGAGAGGCAACATCAATATGATGACACTGCCATTTCACAAGTAAGACTTTGTTTTCTTAGGGCATGGGATAAAGTTGCAAGCCCTGGACACTCCTCAGCATCATTACTAAAATTATACAGTCAGCTATGGAGCCATATACAGATTTTTTTTTTGTCTCGTTTGCAAGCTGTCATTGCTAAAGCTGTCTCACAAGTTGAGGTGCAAGATCTTTTGTTACAGACTTGGCTTTTAAAAATTCTAACTCAAAATGTCAAAAAGCTCTAAGACCTCTTAGAGGACTGGGAACCAACAATATAAAGAAAAGAGATTGGACAACATAGAGTTAACTAGACAAGCTGCTTTGGAAGGTCACAAGCAAGTCGGAGGAATACCACAAAGTTCATTGCACACAAGGAACTGCGTGGAAGTGTCAGCCAGTACACTGACCAGCACCACAACCTTCAGCTTGAGCTTGTAATTCCAAAACCTTAAAGATAGTCAGTACCCATAGCAAAACGTTGTACCTAGAGAGCAGCTGAGAAAAAGTAGCTGGGAAAAATGTTTGTGTCCTGGGAGATATCACATACTGTGCTTCTGCTTCTCGTGCTGTAATTGTTTTGCAAAGCCAATCAAAGAAAAAGCCAAAGGGCACTCCGAACTCTCGCCCTGGAGGTGCTGAGCCCTCTGCTGACTTTGAAATAAGCATTCCCTGTGTCCATGGTTACTTTTGGGACTAAACATCAACAGCTGGTGCCATAAGTAGTGTGTTTTTGGGTGCACCTAGTTTTCATGTAATTGTGTCATTATATGTTTATGATAATCATTTTCAAGTATTGTTTAAAATTCCATACAATTATGTCATGTATTTTATGTTTCCATGTGTTGATATCTCATGTAATTATGACATGTGTGTCCCTGATAATTGTCTTTATATGTCTTTATGTCAAGACAATTTCAAATTGTGGCCACTTTTTTGTTTTTCATTTTTTAATTTTGCACAAAAAAAAATATTGGTTTTATTTTTGGCATGCCTAACTAAAATATACAGATACAAATTTACATTCAAAGGCCTTATAAACCTGGGTACTCTAATCATTTTTAAATCTCTTAAACAGTGTCTCTAGGTCTCCGGTTATATAAAAATCCTATTTGTTAAGTACCTTTTTGGTTCTATTTTGCTCTGAAAATGTTTTAGAATACCCGTTTTGTTTTTTAAGGTCTACATAAACATATTTCTTAAAAAGTGAATTTACTTGGTATCAAATTAACTTATAAATAAAGCCTCATACAAACTAAAACTGTCAAATTAACCTAAAAATACTTTTTCCAGGTCAAAATGTTTTTCTCTTTAATCTTTATCTTAATTCTTGTTTTATATTATGGTTCTTATTACTTAAAAATATACTAATTTTGAGTAATAATTACTTCTATTCCAAGAAATATTTTAAACATTTTACCACTACTGTCTCTTTAAAGCCAACAAGGTTCATATCTTTACCAAGCTAATGTAAAACATTCTCTAAACATTTTTTTAAAAATTGACTACTTAAAGCTTATACATTTTACTGGTATGTTTAAAATGTTTATTCATCTATTTGTATGTACAAAAAAACTGAATATTGGTTACTTGATTAATTCTTCCAACTATTAATGGGTTTATTAGTGTTGTTATGTCTTGGGGTATTAATAAAAAAATAAAGGGTTAAAAAGCCAAAGTTTGGCTGGATCAATATATTTCCTGTCTACAGGTATGTAGCCATATACTGATTTCTTATCTAGACTCTGGACAGCTATAAACAAAACTATCTCTCAGCCTGAAGCACAAAATATTTTATTGCTTAGCCTTTAAAAATACTAACACTAAATGTAAAAGTTTTAGAGCCATCACAGTCTCAAAGAACACTGTGACAAAGCTATATTAAATTATATATTAAATCTAATTCTTATGAGACTAATTTATTAACAACTACATATGTTGATAAAATACCACAAATTATTTTAAAAGGATGCTTGTGTTGTAGAGTCTTGGTAGGAATAGATCCTATAGATATTGTGGCTCCACTAACTGATAAACAACAAGATTTGTCAAAAGTAAATAAAAAATGACAAATTGCATTAAGCAATTTTATTGGGAAACTCTCTAATCAATATCCAAAAAACAAAAAATACAACTTCTTAAACTAACACATATTATTTTAGATAAAATTATTGTTTCAGAACCTATTTCACATAGCTTAACTTTATTTACAGATGCTAATAAAATCGGTCTAGCAGGTTATACTGATGGTAAATATATAAATAGATTACAGAAGACACCCTATTCATCAGTACAAAAGACCAAATTAGCTACAATTATTATGGTATTAACAGATTATTCACAAGCCTTAAATATTGTTACAGATTCTCAATATGCAACATTTACTGTTCAACATATATCCACTGTTTATTTGTATACTGATAATACTGAGTTATATAATTTCTTTCTTCAGTTGCAATCTTTGTTACTTCAAAGGCAATTTCCACTATTTATTACTTGTATTAGATTTCATGCTAATCTTCCTGGACCTGTGGCAGATACTAAAAAAATAGATAAAATGTTGCAACATCAACTATATCCTTCTAATAATCTTGCTGATGTAATTAACTTTCATCAAGACACACATGCTAATTGGAGAGCGTTATTTCATCAATTCAACATTCCACAAAGATTGGCTAAGACTATTAGTATGCAATGTGACATTTGTCAACCAAATAACAACCATCTTGAGAGTTACAAGTTAATGATATATAGCAAATAAATGTCATACATGTCAAAATGTTTAAAAAATTAAGTATGTTCATCATACTATTAATACTTATTCCACTTTACAATGGGCAATTGCATTACCAAATGAAAAAGCTTCTTCTGTAATATTACATTTAAAAGAAGCCATAAATATTATGGGAGTTCTTAAGTAGTTAAAAAATGATAATGCTCTAACTTATCTATCTCAAAAATGTCTACCATTTATCTCTCAATGCCATATTAAACATGTCACCAGAATCTC
>NW_008360332.1:8018374-8036569 GCF_000622305.1 Nannospalax galili
AAATGGGGAAATGATAACTCTCCTTGACATATATTATTAGGTGCTTTATTTACTCAAAATTTTTTAAATTGCAATGCTCAGGGTCTTACAGCTACAGAAATGCATTGACCCTGTATAAAAGAAACAGACTCTCTATAGCCTAGATGGTATTAAGGATATGACTACAAACAATTAGCATGGAGCACATGTAATAAAATGGGGAAAAGGTCATGATTATAGTTCCACAGGCCCTGATCAATTTTGGATTCCAGATCGTCTCATAAAGTTTCGAGATGAACAAATACCCACATTTCGATCCTGACCTGGCCACTGAATGAATGGCTCGCCTTACTTTGGGCCCAACTACAAGGAGGGTGGCCAGACCATTGCCCTTTACTAATTCTTCTGCCCTTCCCACATGGGGTCAACTGAAGAAATTAGCCGAGGAAGGTGATCACATGGTTCAATGCCTGGGACAAAATCGAAATCCTGAAACTTTATTTTTAGCTATGCTTGTAATAACTACTATCCAGGTGACTACTGCTACTAATTTTTCTCATTGGGTTTACATTCCAAATCCACCTCTAAATCAGGCTGTTCACTGGGGAGACCCCACTATCCAAATTTACACTAATGATTCTAATAGGGTGCCTGGACCCTATGATGATTATCGGGTCCCTTATTCCCACAGGAGGAGGGGCAGACACTTAATACATATGATATAGTAGGAGTCCAGGGTGCTCCCATTTGTATAGATGCTGAAGAGCACTGTTTGAAGGGAACATATTGTGCTTGGCTATCTATTCTAAGAAATGGCACAGAAGGGGATAGTAAAAAGGCAATGTATATTTTAGTAAGAAAAGGATTCAAAGGTAAGAGTGCTAATCACACCTTCTCTCTACCTCCCATGAATCCTTGTCAGACACCAGCAGTCTCAGAGTTAAGTACTTGGATACACTGGGAACAATGTAGAGGCCAGGAAGTCTGAGTTTTTGTTAACACTTCTTGTGGAAGCATCATTGATTGAAGTCTTGTGGGTTCAGCTCAGACAAAAAGGGAAGGTAAAGAGTTAAGATGGTATAAAGAAACTAACTCTTTAATATCGACTGAAAGTAATGCCATGGAAGAGGTGGTTTGGCATGGTGGGGGGATGTTTCCACCCTCTCCTCATTTCAAGGGAGGTGCTACTCAAGAACATGTTTGGAAATTAATTACTGCTTCTACACAATTATGGGCTTGGAGAGGGGAAATTTGGAAAAATATCTCTAATAATAATACTGAATTGTTATTTGTTAAGAATGTTTCTCATAATATTATGGTTTGTGTTCGATCACCTTATGTGTTAATGATTGGATCAACTAAATGGAATCAGACAGAGGATCTGTTACTTTTGAGAATTGTGTTCTATATACCTGCATAAATTCCACTGTTCCAATTAATTATACTACACAGACTTTATACATACTCCGTGCTCATATGGGAGTTTGGATGCCTTTGCATCTTGATTGACCTTGGGAAGAATCACCCTCGATGTCTATTTTTTATCATATTCTTGAAAATGTAAAATAGAACCAAAAGAATGATTGGCCTTATTATTGTGGCTATCCTAGGAATTATTGCTATTACTGCTACTGCTGCAACAGCTGTAGTTGCCCTACATCAAAGTATTCAGACTGTACAATTCATGCAATAATGGCACTCAGACTCTGAAAAATGATAGAATTCTCAAAGACATATTAATAGTGCTAGAATCTACTGTAGTTATGTCGAGATCAAATTGTTATTTTACAAAGACAACTATCATTGAGATGTGATTGGAATGTATCTCAATTTTGTGTTACACCTGTACACTGGAATTCAAAGACATTCCCTTGGAACCGGGTTTTAAAAAATTGTTAAATCATGGTAATATGACACAGGAGATATTGAGATTACAGGCAAATATTACTCATAATTATTCTAGTCAACTAAAAAGCATTTCTGGTCAAAATCTCTTGGAAGGAATTGCAGATGGTTTAGGGAAGCTAAATCCATTTAATCAACTTAAGATTTCTAGCACAATGTATTCTATTCTGTTTTTATTAATAATTGTTATGCTTCTTCTATTGCTTATAGTCTGGTGGAGGTCCTCCACAAATCAAGTGATTTCTCAGCATCATGCTGCTGTAGTTGGTCTTATGTTACAAAACCTTGCTAAACAAAAAGGGGGAGATGATGGAACCTAGTTCTATGGAAAGTGAATCAAAGAAAAGACAGAGTCCAGTTGTCTCTTGAAAACAAGAGAATGTTTGGACATTGGCAGAACCACCTCCCAGTCAAGAGCAGAACACTGCCTTGGGATAGTAAGAATGATAGTGGATGGGCTTGTGTTTGCCTTTCTCATGGACTAGCGCTCTGGGAAAGAGTTTGGTTAGTAATAGAAAAGAAAAAACACCTTTCACTTTGAACTTTGCTTGATTTATATTTTGTATGCTGTCTCCTTGGCTGACCCTGCTCATTAGGTATAAAAAGCCACTTTTAGAATTAAACTCACCTTTCTCTACCTGAGAGTTTGGTCCTTTGCCTTCAACAATTCTGTCATCTACCAGCAGACCTGAGTCTCTACACTGTGGGTAAGAGCATATTTAAAAAATGAAATAAAAAATTTTAAAAATCCTATCAGGGAAACCAGGCCAAGAACTTATCAGGCACACCAGATGGAGGAAAGGGTATAATCACCTTGCCTAGAACTCATAAATTATGAATACCTAACACTGTGATGGCATGGCTCCACACCAATCTGTCTTCTGAAACCTGGTGTTTGCTTCAAGGAACAAGGACTCCTCAGCTTGGATCAGTCCCGCAGGCTGACACAGCATACTTGACTGCCTGTCCATCCACCTGTTTGCCTCTCTGAATCTAACCGGCCGTTTCCTGCTCCTGACCTGTTGGGCCTCTAAATATGCAGTTGAACTCTGCAGCTTCATTGTCAAACCTTGCTCCAGCAAATTCAGCAGCACCTCACTCCCAGCACGGGTTCCATCATTATTATCAATACACTCACTCAGCCTACTCCTGAAACCTCTTAACCTCTCTGGAAGCTAAATAAAAAAAGATTTGCATTACCTTGGATGGTCCAGTCTTGATCTTTCCATCCAGGAAAATATCCTTCAGTAAGAGCAAGCGGGAAAATAATAAACCATTTTAATAAAGATCACTTAAAGATGCATAAAGATTTAGGTTCTAAAATCTTTTGATAATACGATCTTCACTTTTGTTGTCTACTTTAATTTCAGATCCAATTGAAGAATGGCATTGAAGGGTTTTTATGCCCTCAAAATTATCAAAATAGAATTAAACCCTCAAAGAATTATAGTTACCCTTAAATATTCAGGGTTATTCTGCCAAAGAAAATCCCAGTATTCAGCCTAAAATTTAAGCAGGACAGAAATTCCTTTGTCTCATACAAAATCAGTCATAGAATTCTACAGTCTCCTGAATCTTCTACTGACAACTACTGTGTATAATGAAAATAAAGTTCTCTCAAAATAATTTTCAGGATTAATCTTCTCTGATCATCCTTTTGAAAAGTAGTATATGTCACATATGTTTTTAAAATATAGACTCTTGGGGCTGGAGAGATGGCTCAGTGATTAAGAACACTGGTTGTTCTTGCAGAAGACCGGGATTTGGGTCCCAGCACCCACATGGCAGCTAACAACTGTAACTCCAGTTCTAGGAGATCTGACAGCCTCTTCTGTCTTCTGCGGGCATTGCACAACTTGGATGCACTTACCTGCATACAGGCAATACAGGCATACACATAAAATAAAAAAAATAAAATATTTTAAAATATAGACTCTGGAGCTGGAGAGATGGCTCACGACTTGGGTGCACTTACCTGCATACAGGCAATACAGGCATACACATAAAATAAAAAAATAAAATATTTTAAAATATAGACTCTGGAGCTGGAGAGATGGCTCAGCAGTTAAGAGCACTGATTGCTCTTGCAGAGCATCTGGGTTTGATTCCTGGCACCCACATGTCAACTAACTGTCTAGAACTCCAGTTCCAGGGGATCTGATGCCTTCTTCTTACTCTGTGGGCATTGCACCACATGGGTGCACTTACACACATGCAGGATACATTCATACACATAAAATATAGGCTCTATAGATGAATGGCCTGAGTTTAAATAACAAAGTTGTCCCTTTCTGAAACTATTCTAAGGCAAATTAACTTCTCAGTTAGCTTTCAGCTCTCTAAAAAAATGGACTGCTCCCAAAAGATTTTCTAATTTTCATCTTGAGTAATAATTCTCCAATTCTGAACACTCTAGTACTATGCTGTAAATCTTACAGAACTTTTCTTCCTATATCTTGTATTTTGAATATTATTTTATTCCAACTTAATCCATGAAACAGGTCTTCACATTCTTTGGAGCCAATGCATGCATTTACTTCTGTACCTGCTGAAAAGTGGAGCTTGGGGCATAGAACACACAGAAGCACTCATGGTCTTTTTATATGAAGGAAAGTGAATGAGGAGGTTTACTGAGGGACAGGTGCTAATATTTTTTCTTTGATTTGTTTATTCATTTTTTTATTTGATTTGGGGGTTTTTGAGAGACATAAGTAACCCAGCAATGCAGGCCACCATATCCAGCTTCACATGTTATTTTACTTAACTTTCATAGCATTCCCTTTAGACAGATATTACTGTCCTTGATTTATAGTTAAGGAAATCAAGGATGAAAGAAGTTAAACTAAGAAAAAATGTCTCTTCCTGATAAGAAAGTACATAATCTATTAAGAGATACATTATGTTTGTCAAAATTATCCTAAGAAATGCAGTTGCTATACAGTAACACTGACTCAAGTAAACTGAAAGAAAAATTGCTTCTAGTGAAGATAATGTGGGAAGATTTTACAGATTAAGCTGCACCAAGCCTGGACTGGCAAGTGTGTGATATTGCCAATAGTTGAAGACAGGAGCATTCCAAAAGCTGTGGTTTCCATCTAACAGCTGTTTTTTCCTGACTTCATTCCCTACTTAAAATCTGGAAGACTAAACTTGAGGTTTTGCAAAATAAAGCCATGAAAAGAAAATTTAGTGAAATTTTGTGCCAAGCTTCACACTTATAACAGCAATGATATTTAATAATAATGTATAATGTTTACTTAAGTTTATAAGTTGGAAGTCTTGCATCAAGTGTTTTCCATAGATTATCTTATTTAGTGCTTCTAAAACCCCATAATTCTGATATCAGAGAAAACATTAAGTCCAACCCACCTCCACATGTACAATGGGTACTGCTGTCTGGTTTATTCTCAATTTCCAAACTCATTCTGATAACAGTCCCTTTCCTGCCCCATCATCAAACTGTACGTCTTCATTGGATTCTTCACACAGTTACAGTTGCTGTGATCACTTCCACCTTAGGCTACCTTTCTCAAATACTTTCCATTCCTCTTCCAATCAGAGCCAAACTCTTTGAAAGATGTGTCTCTATTGACTGTCACATTGTTTTTTCTTCTAGATCTTAGAAAGAAAGCTCTTAGTTCTTCCCTATTCAGTACAATATTAGCTATTAGTTCATCATAAACAGCCTTTTATTGTGTTGAGGTGATAGAAATATTGTCATATTACTTTAAATGTTAATATTACATTATAAAATTTTTAAGATTAATTAAGTTTTACAAAATTTTAAAGCCAGAACTGAAGTTTGCATTTATTACTATATGAATAAGGTATTATTTTTAGTGTAAGGAAATACTAATTTACAATCAGTACACTTAAAGAATTTATTCAAACCACTCATATCTAGCATAATATCTTGCACATTGCAGGAATTCACAAGACTCTACTAATTGCATGGCTGTATAGTGAATTTTTATTCATTGATTAGCAAACGTATAACTCCTAAAAATATAATGCTTTCGTGAGGGGACCTTAAAGGCAACTGGTTCTAACTATTTCGCTGTCAAGATGCAGATAAAGAAGTGAACTGTTTAAACTTTACACCTTCTATATTTTCAGGATATTTAAATCAAGTCTCATTATTTCACTTTCTAAAACTACTAAAATAAAATTAAAAAAAAAAGAACAGGTAAAGTTCATATTAACCGAGGACTACAAATGTTGGACATTCCAGGAAAGAGGACATAGCTATCAGGAATTTTTGTTTGCTTACCCACAGTCTATACACATTGCTTCTGTGGACAAGCTGGAGAACTAGGAATCTTGGTGGTTATCAATTTGCATCTGAAAGCCAGAAAACGAGGAGATCTAATGGTGAAATTCTGAAGGAAAAAGGCCAAGGACCAAAGGGTTGATGTTGTAGAGTAGAAAAAGAATGTGTCCATCCCAGAAGATAATGGATTTGTCCTTTTTTTCTGCACTTTTTTAGGTTGTTTCTTATTCTTTTTAATCATGTGCATGTGTGTGGATATGTGCATGTCAGTTCAAGTGCCTGTGGAGGCCAGAGCTATAAGATTCCTTGGAACTGGAGTTATAGCCCATGGAGATATAGGCAGTTGTGACCCACCCATCACGGGTACTAGGAACTGATCTCTGGCCCACTGCAAGAGTAGTACCCACTCTTAACCACTGAGTCATCTCTCCAGCCCACCTTCTCTACATTTTTGTTCTATATCGGTTCTCAAGAGATTGTATGATGTCTGCCCATACTGATCCAAATGTTAACCTCTTTCAGTAACACCCTCACATATATTCCCAGAAATAATATTAGAGCACCTGAGTATCTCTTAAGCTAGGTAAGTGAAACCTAAAATTAACTATTACAAAAGGAGATCTGAAAGACACAAACAAAAGCAAACAGGTTTATAAAGAACCAAGAGAGACCCTGAAAACAGAATACAAAAGTTTTTTAAGTAAAATAAGATTTCAAAGTTTCAATTATTGGATTTAATCATAGACTGGTATTTACTTTTAATTCTTTTTTTTTTAACTTGCCTATTTGAAAGGTAGACCACCAGGCATGGTAGTGCATAACAATCATCCCAGCACTTGGGAGGTGGAGGCAGGCGGAGTATTACTTCAAAGACAGTCAAGCCACTACAGTAACTGGAGGTCAGGCTGGGACACATGAGACCTTGCCTCAAAAAGGTAAGAAAGGATATTTAAAAACTTATTTGCTGTTATCTCAATATTTGGACCCTTCTAATCTTATATCTTTCCACCCAGAAGAATATTATTCAGGAAGAGCTAGTAGTAAAAGAATAAAGAAATCATTTTAATAATGAATACTTTAAAAAACATAGAGATTAAAGTTCTAAAATTTTGTGATAATATGATCTTTACTTTTGTTGTCAACTTTAATTTCAGAGCCAACTGAAGAATGACATTGAAAGATTTCTCTCCCCTCAAAATCATCAAAAATAATGTAATGGAGGGATGGCTCAGCAGTTAAGAGCACTAGCTGCATTTCCAGAGGACCCGGGTTCAATTCCCAGCACACACAGCAGCTAACAACCATCAGTAACTCCAGTTCCAAGGAATCCAACACCCTCTTCTGGATTCCATGGGCTTTGCACAACATGGTGCACTTACACACAGGTAAAACACTTATACACATAATAATAAAAAGAAATTTAAAAAATTTTAAATTTCATTATTTTTATATGTATACATGTATTGCCTGGATGTAGGTAAGTGCACCCATGTCATGCAATGCCCATGGAGGTCAGAAGAGGCTGTCGGATCCCCTGGGACTGGAGTTACAGACAGTTGTTAGCTGCCATGTGGGTGCTGAGATTCGAACCTGGGTCTTCTGCAAGAACAGTCAGTGTTCTTAACCGCTGAGCCATCTCTCCAGCCCCAAGAAATTTAAATTTTTTTAAATTATCCAAAGTGAATACCTAAATTCTAAAAAAATTACATTTTCTCTTTAAGTTTTCAAGGCAACCTGCCAAAGAAAATGCCATTATTCAACCTAATATTTAAACAAGATAGAAATTCTTTAGTCACACACAAAATAAGTCATAGCAGTCCACATTCTATTGAATCTTCTACTGACAACAACTGTTTGTAATGGAAACAAACAAACAAAAAGCATTCTCAAAAAATTTTTTCAAGTGTCTAGATAGATGGCTCAGTGGTTAGGAGCACAGGCTGCTCTTCCAGAAGACCCAGGTTTGTTTCCCAGCACCCATATGGCAACTCTCAGTAACTCCAGTTCCAGGGCATCCTATCCCCTTTTCTGACCTCCATGGTCAATAAACATACATGATACACTTACAGACATGCAGGCAAAACACTCATACACATAAAATAAAAATAAATCAAAATTTTTTTTCAAGATTAACTTCTTTGATCTATCTTCTGAAAAGTATTATATGTTACATACATTTTAAAAATATAGGCTCAAGCCAGGCATGGTGGCACATGGCTTTAGTCTCAGCACTTAGGAGGCAGAGGCAGGTAGATCTCTGTAAGATTGAAGCCAGTCTTGTCTATACATCAGTTCAAGGTCAGGCCAGCTGGGGCTACAAGGAGGCCCTGACTTATAAAGACCAAAACTGTATCTATTTGTATAGATAGATATAGATATAGATAAAGACTCTGTGCTAGATAGTTTTTTTATGAAGTTGACACATCTTGGTTGAGGGAGCCTCCTCAGTTGGAGAATTGCCTCCACTGGACTGGCCTGTGACCATATCTGTGGGGCATTTTCTTGATTGTTGAGTGAGGTGGGCAGGCCTAGCCCAGTGTGGGTGGTGCGACCCCTGGGCAGGTTGATACCTTTGTGTATAAGAAAACAGGCTGAAAGCTGGGCATGGTGGTGCAGGCCTTTAGTCCCAGCACTTGGGAGGCAGAGGCAGGTGGATCTCTGTGAGTTCGAAGACAGCTTGGTCTACATAGTGAGTTCCAGGCCAGCTGGGGCTACAGGGAGACCTTGTCTCAAAAAGACCCCCGCCCCCCAAAAAATGCAGGCTGAGTATGGGTCAGGGGAGCAAGTCAGTAAGCAGTGTTCCTCCATGGCCTGTGCTCTAGCCCCTGCCTGCTTCCAGGTTCCTTCCCTGAGTTCCTATCTTGGGCTCCCAAAGCAATGAACTGTGACCTGGGAGATGTAAGTGGAATAAACCCTTTTCTCCCCAAGTTGGTATTTGTCAAACTGTTTTGTCACAGCAATTGAAAAGAATTAGAACAGACTTGATATAGGGCTGGAGAGACTGTTCAGAGATTAAGAGCACTTGCTGTTCTAGAGAATCAGGGCGACTCTAGCTCTGTTGCCCTCTTCCAGTATTCACAGGCATTACACACACACCAATGAACATATCAGCAATCAAAATACTTGCACAAATATATATATATCTTAAAAAAAATAGAGACTCAATAGCTGAATGGTCTGACATTAAATACCAAAGTTGTCCCTTTCTGAAACTGCCACCTGGGGCAAATTACTTTTTCATGCTTCAATTTTCTAAGGAATGGAGCACCCCCAAAACACTTTCTGATTCTTTCACCACAAGAAATGATCCACTAACACTGGGCTCCCTAGTGCTGTGCTACAATTCCCTTATAGACCTTTTCTTACTCTATTTTGTGTCACCAAGCCCAGATTCACATGTTACTTAATTTAACCCCTAAAACATTCCTTTTAGAACATACTTCTGTCTTTATTTCACAGTTAGGGAAACTGAGGCTGAGAGAGGGGTTAAACTGAGAAAAAAATCTGTTGCTGCCAAAAGAGTTTACAATAAAGTAAGGAGATAAATTATGTTAAGATTAGCTAAAACAATGCAGGTAGTATACACTAACAATGACTCAGATAAGGTGAAAGAAAATATAATGCCTTCCAGGAAAGATGCTTTGGGAAAGTTTTACAGGTAAGGCTGCCCCAAGCCTGGACTGGCAAGCATGGGATACTGTCATTATTTGGAGACAGGCTGTGGTTTCAGTGCAACAGCCAGTTTTTCCTGTAGTCAGGTAGGTTCAGGGACATTTCATTCCCCACTGAAACCCTGGAAGACTAGACTATACTTGCAGTTTTACAAAATAAACTCATACAAACAGAGCTTAATGAGTGAAATTTTGTAATAGCTTCAAAGTCTTTAGAATTAATGAAATGAAAGGCAAATACTACTGTTTTACAGTATCAAAATTATGCAAATATTTTGGTCTCGATTCAAATTCCTGAGTCAAGCAGACATATAAATACCCTCCTTGCATGGCCATTATCTTCAGTGCAGTGTGCGCAAACAAACGCGATGCTAGGTCTGAAGGCTACTCTGTTCTTAACCCTGCATCTCTTGCAGGGGGTGAGAAGCTCAATGGTAAATCTGAATAACAATGGATATGAGGGCATGGTCATTGCAGTTAACCCCAGTGTACCAGAAGACGAAAAGCTCATCCAAAGCATCAAGGTAAGAAGAAATGTTATTAGCCTCATATTTTTTCATTACGTTTACCTAGGCATCTAAACACATTCTCTCTCTCTCTCTCTCTCTCTCTCTCTCTCTCTCTCACACACACACACACACACACACACGCACACACACACACATACACACACGCAAGAAAATAAAGTTATAACCACCCAGAGCTGTTTTGACAATATTCATGATATATGCAGTATTAACTACACTGTCAAGATTAATATCTGCTTGGTTTTATATTTTTATTATATATTAATAAAATCTCTTAATAAAATATTAACTACCTAAGGTGGAAGATTTTAGAGCAAGTGGAGAAATGTTCTTACTTATCTTCATGAAGTTATTTTTACAAAGTAATGACACAGCTAATTTACATTTAAGCCTTAGCACATCATTATCTTCCAATTTTCCAGTTGTTCATATTTGCTCAACTCTGGAAAACTTATAAATCCTATGTATCTTATCTTAAAGAAAACATTCAAATTTTTGAAATTGATTTGTTTCTAAGTTTGTTTGTACTAATTGTTCCAGTTTCTTTTCAATTGCTGTGACAAAATACTCTGACCAATACCAACTTGGGGAGAAAAGAGTTTATTCAGCTTACATCTCCTGGGTCACAGTTCATTACTTTGGGAGCCCAAGGCAGGAACTCAGGGAAGGAACCTGGAGGTAGGGGCTAGAGCACAGGTCATGGAGGAACGCTGCTTACTTGCTTGCTCCTTTAACTCTTGCTCAGCCTGCTTTCATACACACCTGACAACCTGCCCGGGGGTGGCACCACCCACAGTGGGCTGGGCCCTCCCATATCACCTGTGACAAAATACTCTGACCAATACCAACTTGGGGAGAAAAGAGTTTATTCAGCTTACATCTCCTGGGTCACAGTTCATTACTTTGGGAGCCCAAGGCAGGAACTCAGGGAAGGAACCTGGAGGTAGGGGCTAGAGCACAGGTCATGGAGGAACGCTGCTTACTTACTTGCTCCTTTAACTCTTGCTCAGCCTGCTTTCATACATACCTGACAACCTGCCTGGGGGTGGCACCACCCACAGTGGGCTGGGCCCTCCCATATCACTCAAAAATCAAGAAAATGCCCCACAGACATGACCACAGACCAGTCCAATGGAGGAAATTCCCCCAGTCGAAGCTCCCTCTACCCAGGTGTGTCAAGTTGACAACTAAAGCTATCCAGCACACTAATAGAATATTTTGTACATAGCACTTTAATATATAGTTATTAGCTCCTCTTGTTGTCCTCTTAAGATATTTAAGAGCGAAGGTTTTCACTCTTCTATAAATGAAATTGTCAATTTTTAGAGTCATACAGTAAGTGGCAGGCCAAAATCAATTGGTAAAACCTTTATTAGCGCTTGGTAAAACCTGGTCTTTTATGAACATATTCTATTTAGAGAGGCTATATCTCAAAATAAATACAACAAAAATAATTCTAATTAATATCAAGTATAATAATCTACCTAACACTAAACTCCCAATTTGTTTAAACAAGCCAATTGTAAGAAAATTGATTATATAAACAACTTGTCAAAAGACTCCTAAGCCTAGTCACTTTTGAATCTCACCCCACACCTTCATTCCCATCAGCCTATACTGCTACCTGGAGAGGCGGACAGACAAAAATCAGAATTGACTTTGAAGATATGGAAATGAGTTTACAGATTGGAGAGATATAGTAAAATGTACCCCTTTTTTCAGTTAATTTGTACAAAAATATTGGGGAGAAAGGAGCTTCAGCTTATTTCTTCTAGTTTGTGTACAGACTTTTATGCTCATTTTGCTGTGAAACTGCTACCACAATGTACTTTTAATCTTGTCAGGAAATAGTAACCAAAGCTTCTACTTACCTGTTTGAAGCCACCAAAGGAAGATTTTATTTCAGGAATGTAAGCCTTTTAATTCCAACAACCTGGAAGTCAAAATCTGAGTACTTGATGCCGGAACAAGAATCACATGACAATGTAGGGATCCCATCCAGTTCCTAATCTGTTTCCTGTGCCTTTTACAAATGAATAATTAAAAGTTTTTGATAATAACTAATCATCAAGTTAGCAATTAAATTGGTAGCACAACATTTCTTTTTATTGTATGTGTAATCTATGTGTGTGTACATGTCCACATATACATGCATATGTCTGTGAGACTGTGTACCCGTGTGTGTATGTAGACATGTGGCAGCCAGAGGCCAACACTGTCTTACTCTACTGCTATTATATTATGCTATTATATTATTATTATTATTATTATTATTATTATTATTATTATTATTATTGAGACAGGATCCCTCACTGAACCTGAAGCTCACCAAGTCAGCTAAGTGGGCTGTAGAGCCTTCTCCTGTTAACACTTGTCTCCACCCTCCATCACTGGGATTACAGACGTGTGTCACCACACCCTACTTTTATGTAGGTGTTGGGATCCAAACTCGGGTCCTCATGCTTGCACAGGAAACACTTAACACGCTGAGCCATCTATCCCACTCCAGCTCTTCTTAATGGAGAAGAAAAGGACCTTATTTTTTAAACATTTTGCTTCTTGGGATCTATTTGTTCTTCTGTGTTTCAGGCAGATGTCATAGTTGCAGACCCTCATCTGAAATATGGAGATGACCCCTACACACTCCAATATGGACAATGTGGGGACAAAAGACAATACATACACTTTACTCCAAAAATTCCTATTGACGGATAATTTGCCTATCTATGGACCCTGAGGTATTTATTTTATACTTTTTAATTTCCAATGGGGGGAAGTATAACACTATCATAAATGCAATTTTTAAAGATTTTAAGAAGAGAAAAAGTAAGCATTATGTAAATGCTTACTTTGAAAATATACTATTTACATTCAACCTATTTGTATATTCAGGTTTGAAAATAAAATGAGTCACTTAGTGAGACTAACATATTTGAACTTTCTTGAGCAATTAGAATTTTTTGAGCTAAAGAGTTCCTTAACTCAGTTTGAAATATGGACAAAAAGATTTAAAATAGTAGAAAATCTTATTCAAATACATTAGCTACAGCTTTATAAATGGCAATGTTCTCTCACAGGCAGAGTTTTTGTCTACGAGTGGGCTCTTCTCCAGTGGGGAGTGTTCGATGAGTATAATGTGGACCGGCCCTTCTACATGTCCACAAGGAACACTATTGAAGCAACAAGGTACCACTGTATTACAAATCTGTTCTTAAAACGTTTTTCTTATGACTCTTCAGGGTTCTGTATAGGTTAGCAAAGGCTGTGTCAAGTGGTTCTGTGCTCATGCAATCAATTACGATATTCAAACTGCCATCAAATATAAATGTGTATCAAATCAATTCTGGTGATACCACTTTCAGGTGAAGGTCAGGAAGGAATTGGGACCCACTTCAGTATCACAGGAATTTTCCAACATGGTTTACTAGAAGAATAAAAACAAAATACCTAAACCCCAACACATCAGAGAATTGGAATTCAATCCTATGCACTTTAAAAGTTTACTTTTTATACTTTTATTTTCCATACACATTTCCATCTAGATTCTGCCTATGAGATGTCATATTTGTCTTCCTTTTCTTCCCCTTACCTTCTCTTACTCCTGTTTCCCATTCTACCCACATTTTTACAAACAGAACTTTTTAAAGTGAATCCACTTCCTGAAACAGATTTCTAGAGCTTCATGACAAATATATTTTACTTTCAAATTGATGAAAACTCTATTTCTCATAAAGGTAAATGAATAGATTGATTTTTTTAAGACATACAATGCTGGAAGTAGATCTAATCAAGTCTTAACTATCACCTTATATGATGTTTAAGACTTTTAAAAATATTTTATTATTTATTTATTTATTTGTAAGACAGGGTCTCCCTGTAGCCCCAGCTGGCCTGGAATGCACTATGTAGACCAGACTGGCCTTGAACTCACAGATTCACCTGCCTCTGCCTCCCAAGTGCTGGGATTAAAGGTGTGTGCCACCAAACCTGGTCCCTATTTTTAACTTTTTTTATTTTTATTTTTTTATATTTTTATTTATTATTTTTATTTTATGTGTATGCATGTATTGCCTGCATGTAGATAAGTACACCGTGTCGTGCAATGCGCACGGAGGACAGAAGAGGCTGTCAGATCCCCTGGAACTGGAGTTATGGACAGTTGTTAGCTGCCATGTGGGTGCTGGGATTCGAACCCGGGTCTTCTGCAAGAACAACCAGTGTTCTTAACTGCTGAGCCATCTCTCCAACCCCCCATTTTTTATTTTTATGTTTGTGAGTATATTTAGTCTGCATACACCCATGTCATGCTGTGCCCAGGGAGATCAGAAGAGGGCACTGGATTCCCTTGAAACTGGAGTTATGGATGATCGTTAGCCACCATGTGGGTGCAGGGAATCAAACTTGGGTCCTCTGCAAAAGCAGCCAGTGCTCTTAACCACTGAGTCATCTCTTCAGTCCCAGTGTTTAAGACTTTAAATTAAAAATAACAAGCACTTAGAATATTTCAAGAGTATTGAGGATAGAAATCAATGCCATGGGGAAATAAACCTTTGAGAGAAAATGGTGATAGAAGAGGGGTGCTAGAGAAATACTTGTCCCTGTCCCCTCTGTGGTGTTTTCTTGGTCTGCAGAGCTGCCTGGAACCTTTCATACAGGCTGAGCTACTCTCAGATCTGAATTCTCACTCCCACTTTCCCACCACAAAATTATCCTTTGCCCAGACAATACCTATTCAACATTTAAATTTTTCTTTTCTAGATAGCTTTCTTCTCCTCCTAGTTCAGGTTAGATACCCTGGGGTGAGCTCCTGGGCCAACCTGTGTGCACTTCTCTCAGACTTCTATCAGCCATCCCTATCTGTGGATCTGATTTTTTTTTTTCCTTCAATCCACTTTTGTATCCTTGAAGACTATGATTTTTTAAATCTTCTGATAGGCAAAAAAGTTAAAACTAAGCTATTATCAAGCAATAAATATTTGATAAACTGAGGAAGAATGAATGGGCTTCCTATAATCAATTATAAAGGGGGTTTTAGTAAAAACAAATCTCTAAAACAGCATTCATTGAGTTCCTACAGAGTGCCAGGCATTTTAAGTTCCACCATGTGTAAGTTCAACTTTGGGGCTAACTTCAGAGCTAATTCTTTTGGAAGGCACTGCTTGTCATCTCCCTTATCTTTGCAATAAAACAGACCTATGAAAATGAACTATGAAGTTTAATGATGGAAATTCATTCTTCATATAAATAGAAATGGCTTACAGTCTTTCACTCATACTCTTCTTCCCATTCCCTGCCAGCTACTTCACAATTATCTTAATCAAGAAACCCAAATGGTTCATTTGAGTATTAAAACATTTCAATAATGGTTTATTTTTATTTCTTCCTTCAGTCTAGCTCACTTGCTCTAAATGAAAACAGCAAAACATTATGAATTTAAAGCAATGTGTATCATACACATGGAAATTTAAAAGAAATTTAAGCATAATTTTGACTCTCCCCATCTCATTAAAAACAATTCCTCTGTAACTCTTAACTCATGTAATCTTTACATCTCTGTAAGTTAGGAATTACTATTTTTAATTCATGGTAACATACAGTAGATTTATTGGTTGTATTAGTGAGTGATGAATGTTTAATGAGTTTGCGCTAAAAATACTTTTTAGCAGGGAAACTGGCTCACTCAGTAAAGTGCTTACTTGCCAAGGGCAAGGACCTGAATATGATCCCCAGAAATCATCCAAAAATGCCAGTGATGATGGCCCACACTTGTAACCTCAGTCTTAGAGAGATAGAGAGCAAAACTGGTACATTCCAAGCCAAGGAGAGACCCTGTCTCAAAGAAGGTGAATGTATGTCATTCCTGACGGTGATACCCAAGGCTGTCCTCCACATACATGCACACACACATGCCTGTATATACATGCCCCCACACATGAACACGCATACACAAACATACACGCACTCATTAAAAATAATAGTAATAGCCAGACATGGTGGCACATGCTTTTAATTCCAGCACTTGGGAGGCAGAGACAGGCGAACCATTGTGAGATCAAAAACAGTCTGAGATGGTCTACATAGCAAGCTTCAAGCCAAGTGGTGCTATATAGTGAAACCTTGCTTTTTAAAAAAAAATAAGAAGAAAGGTTTAAAAACAATTTCTACTGAAATCATCAGTGAGTATGGGGTAAAGCATTGTATCTGCTCTTGCCAAAATGAGGTTTTTGGTACATGACCAAGAGCAGTTATTACTCAGAGAGATTTTAGGATGTCAGCTTGCCTAGGTCCAACTCCTAGTACTGAAAAATAGAAGAATTTTAAAAGGAAAATACTCATGTAATTTTGGCTGAGGATGTGGCTGTGTTGCAGAGTGCTTGCTTAGCATGCACAGGCCTTGGTTTCAAGACCCAACACCGAAAAAAGAAAGCTAATTCTTTTTTCATAGATGTTCCACTGACATTACGGGCACAAATGTGGTCAACGAATGCCAGAAAGGCAGTTGTATGACGCAGCAATGCCGGCCTGACTCACAGACAGGGCTGTATGAACCCAGATGTATGTTTATTCCAGACAAATTCCAGACTTCCTGGAACTCCATAATGTTCATGCAAAATCTCAATTCTGTAAGTACTTTCTGTTTCTTGTCTCACAAAGGAATCCCTTGAGAAAAATTAACTAGAGAAGCTGCATTTTTCCACCGTGTGTATTTATGTGTACTAGCAGAGTGGAAAGAATTATTCTCTGGTCCATGTCAGACTCTGTCTGGAAGTTATCTTACCCTTCTTACGAACCTGTTTCTTTGCCTCAGATGTAGCACTGTGCCCTTTTCAGTGGAGTCATGTAGTAAGGTCTGAGAATATCTCCCCACTCATTGATACTTGATGGACTTGTATCTAAGAATAGCAACCTGATTTTTAATTCTTCTCCCAAGCATTATTCATATTACTTTTCTAAACTAACCTACAATGTAGCTTTCAACAGTCTACATTTTCCATTATTTTCTCACTAAACTTCCCAAACTATTATAAAATATTATTATAAAATATCTTATTGTCTCTATAGAACAGAATTAAGAACAAAAAGTTCAGAGTTACTATTTAGCTTAAAATGTGGTTTAAATGTGTGAAGTCTGATGAGTAGCAACAAGTGTGTTGGAGTCAGATGGACTTACTACAGAAATCCAACGTGCCATTTTCAAGCTCTCACAGAACAGAAAGCAGTAAGGACATTGATGAGAGTTTGTTTTTCCTAATTTTCTAAATACCATTTGGGTGAGTGGAGACTGACAAGTTTCTGGCATATTCTAAGGGACATGAAGTTCTGTGTAGAGGCAAAGGACACACACTGAAGAAGACACAGGAATGGGATTGAGACAAGAAACAAGCACCTACAAAGCCATAGTGTTTACTTCACCCTCACCTGCCCCTTGTTTTTAGACTAGTGATGAGATATCTGCTTAATTCTTCCAGGAATGTAAGTATACTATTGTGAAGGCAAGGATGGAAAGACATGAGTGATTGAGGCAGGGGAGACAGTGGGAAGACCACAGCAGCAGGCAGATAAGAGGCTTGATTCAAAGAAGGTGGCAGTGGTAGGGAAATAGAGACCAGGCTTGACAGGCAACAGCTAGAAGTGATGTGAGCACTGCTTTGTTTACAGTCTGTATTTTCTCCCATCCAGCACAACCCTATTTGGGAAATTTAAATCAGAGTCATATCAGAAACAAAGCAAACTCTTAAAATATAGATACAAGGTAATCAAACTTAATAATTTACTTCTTTTAAATCTGTGCATAGATCTATCTTCAAAATTGGTTGTTAGGGGGTGTTAAAATAATGAAATG
>NW_008360332.1:8037387-8044114 GCF_000622305.1 Nannospalax galili
CATGGCAGCTAACAACTGTCCATAACTTCAGTTCCAGGGAATCTGATGCCTTCTTCTGACCTCCGTGGGCATTGCATGACATGGGTGCACTTACATAAATGCAGACAATACGCTCATATATAAAATAAAAATGATTTTTTATGAGAAATATAGAAATTTAATTTAATCTTAGGTTTAGTTCTAGTAACATGTATATTCATGTTCAAATAAATTTCAGCACAACTTTATGTAAATAAGCACCTAGAATATGTTTTAAAAAGTTACATTGTTTATTAGATTATGTATAGTATTATTTTATTTATTTATTTTTATGCGTATAAGTGTTTTGCCTGCAGGTAAGTGCACCCATAAGTGCAATGCCCATGAAGGCCAGAAGGGGGTGTTGGATCCCTTGGAGCTGGAGTTATAGATGGTTATTAGCCACCATGTGGATATTGGGAACTGAACCTGGGTCCTCTGCAAGAATAGCCAGTGCTCTTAACTGATGAGCCACTCTCCAGTCCCAACTTTCAGTTATTACTAGAAAAAAAAATATAACTGAACAACAAAAAAAAACGAAAATCATTTATTATTTTACCATTCAACATATCACTCCAGTTTTATTTTTGTTAATGTGTTTATTTTTCCTCTTCAGAACTGTAACTTTACATATTTCGTAACCAGATTTTTCTTGGGGTATACTGTAAACATGCCTCATAAAAAAATGATTCCATGACAAAATTCGTGTGTGTGTGTGTGTGTGTGTGTGTGTGTGTGTGTGTGTTAACAGGGTTAAGCCCAGGTCTTGTGCATGCTAGACAAGAACTCTGACACTAAATAAGTTTTTATCTCTCTTTTTCTCTTTTTTTTCTTTTGGAGGAAGCCATGCTATGTAGCCTTTAGTGGTCTGCTGTTCAGTATGTAGCACAGATTGGCCTCAAATTTGTGGCATTCCATCTGCCTCAGCCTCCCAAGTGCTGGAACTGCAAGCATGTACCAACCATGTCCATCTCCACAACATAAATTTTAAAATATTTTTATTCTTTGACAATTGCATACATGTATATAATGTATTTTCAACATATTCACCCCAATTATGCTCTCTTATCTCTTTCTCCTCCCTCTGGACCCCTTCATCTCAAAAAGTCTCCTACTTTCATGTTTTTTTTTTTTTAAATGATCAACTGAATTTACTGGAACATAGACAATTTCCCAGTGGCTACACCACTAAAGAAAAATGAATCTCCTTCCCCAGCGTCATTAACTGCCCATAGCTCCTCAGGAGCCCCTCTCCCATCCATACTGGAATGTTGATGGGCCTCATCTTGTACAGGTATCACAGCTGTCGTGAGTTCCTGAGTGCAATGACCATGTCATGTCCAGGAGATAGTGTTCCACAGCTCCAGCTCTTACATTCTTTCCAGCCCCTCTCCTGGGACGTTGGGATGGGGATATTATAGGTGTCCTATTTAGGGATGACCACTCAGTCAACGGTCACTTATTTTCAGAATTTTGGCCACTTATGGGTCTCTGTATTAGCTGCTGCCTCCTGAAAAAACAAGCTTCTCTGCCCCAGGCTGAGAGCAGCATTACTCTATGAGTATAACATAAATACTTAGGGGCCAGTTTGACAGCATGTCCATTTAGCAAAATAACAGTAGTAGATTCCCTCCTAGAAACTATGGCCTCCCGGGCCTTGAGCTTTTGACCAGGTTTACAGTAAAAGGGATAAAGTCTCTCTTGTGGACAGGGCCTCAAATCTAATCAGAAGGCAACTGATTATACACATGTCACTGTTTCACATCTTGCCCAGCAGGTTAGTATTGTAGCACACAGGGTCAGTCACTGGATGAAACTATTACTGAGTTTTTTTCTTCCAGAGGCCAGCTATCCAGCAGAGAGGTAGTTTCTTGCCTATTTCTGGCTTCACTGGTTGTCCTACAACCAAAGTGTGTGTTGTCTTTAGCAAAAAGTCTTGCCATCTGGTTCTGGTGGGCAACTAAGAGAAATGGCAATGGCCTGTACTATTCTGGGTGTCTCTGGAACCTCACTGAGTTGAATAACAACTCATAAGGAATTATCCCACACTTAGCACTGGGATTGTCACTTAATAACCCATGACTTCAGGGAGCAGCAATATCCACCCATGTAGGGCCCAGACATAATTTTTTAATGGTGTAACATACGTACTACATTCCATAATCTACTCAAACAATTCTCTATTGCTGGATATTTTGAGATATTCAACATGCTACTTTAAAAATTACATTTCAGTGAGCATCTTTTTATGCATTTTAAAATTATTTCCTTAGCAGAAATTCCTGAATCTGCAATTATTATATAAAATGGTATTGATTTAAAAAATTTTTACAATCACAATAACTAATGTTTAAGATTTTTTAAAATTTTTTAATAAAATGAATGTGTCAAATTGTAAAATACATCAATCAATTATTATCATGATTTGTGGCCCATAGATGACTTTGTTTTTCATTTATGTGTCAAGAATTAAAGATACTCTGTGGGTATTCATACCTCCTTTTCTTACAGGAAGACCCTCTTATTCAAATGAATCAGTAGCAGAACTTTACTTAATTCAAATTATTGAAAGGGAATCTATGGTTGGGTTGGTCACATTTGATAGTGTTGCTCAAATCCAGAATTATCTAACAAAAATAACTGATGATGGTGCTTACCTAAAGATCACTGCAAATCTACCCCAACAAGCTGCTGGTGAAACTTCAATCTGCAAAGGAATCAAAGCAGGATTTCAGGTAAATTTTTTTTAATTTAGTATCATTTGCAATTTACTTTCAGCCTGTTCATTTACCTTTGAATAAGGGTCATGAACTCAGAGTTTCCTCATTTAATAATATTCTGACCTAAAAGTAGCTTCACCAATTATTATTTAAGATACAGTCTCTCTGTGTCCAGTTGTTCCACTGATAAAATCTTGAGATGCTAAGTGGCATTGGAGAAATAAGATAAAAAATACATTGGGCAAATGATCATCAAAACTGTATTCAAGGGGCCAGGTGTGGTGGCACATGCCTTTAATCCCAACATTTGGAAGGCAGAGATAGGTGGATCTCTGTGAGTTCAAGGTCAGCCTGGTCTACATAGTGAGTTACAAGCCACCTGGGGATACAGGGAGACCCTGTCTCAAAAAAGAGACCAAAACAAAAGTGTTTCAGGAACCACCCACTTCTCTAGGGTTCTCATACTCAGAATTTCTATGACTGGAAAATAATGCCATTGATGGGGTAGAGGAAGAGAGAATTTGATAACAATTTTATATTATGGAAACCATAATTAAAGAAAGCAACCACACATTAATTTACATTTTAAAATTCAGAGATAGGGACGGTTCCACAAGCAACGTCAATGAACACAGGTGGAAGTATGACACCAAAATTGTGAACTTAAAATAAAGAGCAGCTTCTGAGCACTGTACCCAGCAGGTTATGGTAGCCATCTGACCCTCTTCCACCCTATGTTAGCCTCCACTTAAATCTACTTATGGTCATGTTTTAAGCCACTGAAACAGAAGAGCACCTCCTTCATGTATCCTCCACTGGTCTCAGCTAAAGCGGTCAGTGTCACTCTTATGTAGACCTCTGACTAAAAGAATCTCATAACTTTCTTTATGGTGCCAATTTGTCAGAAACCAAATTGAGTTTAAAAACCTGAGGTCCTTACGCTACTGTGCATTATCTAAACTGGGAAAGTATCTCAACTCAGAAAGTCTGTTTCCTCAACCCAGATGATGTGGGTATTAATAGTATCTACCTCATTTAACTATGATAATTTCATAAGATAAGTAAATGCTTACAAAAGGTTTACTGCTATGAAAACAACTATAATCATTCCTACCATATCTGTCTATTCACTTCTAAAATATGAGCATTGTATATTATAAATGTATTCAAATAATTATAAACATTGGTTTATGTGAGTTTTTAGTAAATTTCTTTATACTTTAAAATATTTGGATCACAAAGTTTATTGCTGAATAAATGATGACAAGTCATATTCAACATTAGAAACAGGTTTTAGTTATTTAATGAAATCATATCAATACTAAGCCTCTTACTTACAAAATCATAAAATAACAACTAATATGTTAACTATATACTACATTATTGCTTATGCTAAATGCTTTACATGGATGATCTTATATCCTTATTTGTGAACTAGTTAATATTATTATTCAAATTTACAGTAATTATAAATTGACAAATTGAGGATTCAAAACTTGATCTCTCAGACTCTAGAATCCATAAGCGTGATCATTGTGTGTATTAGTCAGGGTTCTCTAAAGAAACAGAACCGGTAGAATGAATATATATATTTATCAGCTTAGCTCACAGGACAGGGTCTGAGTAGTCCAACAATGGCTGCACCACACTGGAGAGGCTGAGAATCCGTAGTCGCTCAGTCCACAAGGCTG
Organism: Nannospalax galili; assembly: GCF_000622305.1. Classification (NCBI taxonomy): domain Eukaryota; kingdom Metazoa; phylum Chordata; class Mammalia; order Rodentia; family Spalacidae; genus Nannospalax; species Nannospalax galili. Next base: position 8,041,817 of record NW_008360332.1, read on the forward strand.
GATGTCTCAGTAGTCCCAATCTGGTGCTGAAGATCTGACAAATTCCAAAAGATTAGCTGGTCTTCAGTCTACAGCAGCAAGACGAACTCACCAGCGAGAGAGAAGGCAAGCAGCAAGAAGTCCGGCATTCTCCTCTGCCTTGGTCTTTTATACCGGCTACCATCAGAAGGTAACGCCCACATTTAGGGTGTGTCTTCCGGCTTTAGATGATCCAATCAAGATCTCTTTCATTTCAGTTAATCCCAGATCCAATCAAGTTGACACCCAGGATTAGCCATCACATTGTGCTAAGTATGTTTATATGTTAACATCTAAAAAATGTTTATATGTGTGTTTGTGTAAGTCTCGGGAAAGACTGACCATGAATCATTCTATTCAGCAAATAAAATTTATTCTCAAGGTACCTCACACCAAGTTATTTAACATAAATATTCTTAACTAATATCTTTGGTAGAACAAGTCTGGAAAATATGAAAAACTTATAATCAAAATTTATGAACTTCCTCCAATTTTATTTCTTGAAAACTCCTAAAGTTCTATAGTAGTAGCTAAATAAAATGCATTAAAAAGTTACATGCCACATAATTCAATCTTGTTCACCCAACTTTGGTCATGATTTTACAAATGCTATTCAGTCTAAAGTCTTCCACCATTGTCTGGGAGGCTTGCCTCTTCCTCAAGCATCCCTGGGATGATAATGACACATTCACAGAGTAGTTACTACGTGCCAGGAATTGTTCTAAGTTCCCTATTCTTCCTCACTTGAGTAGCTGTATGTATATACTTGAGAGGATTAGAAGTGTTAAAAAGTCTAGCTTTTAAAAACCTGTTATATTCATTTTCATGTATCAGCTCAGCCTGGAATGATAACATAAAAAAATGCATTCACTCTTATTTATTTAGTAATGACATTCTGTAACTAATAACCCTGCATTTCACAGACAATAACTTCCAGTGACCAGAGTATTTCTGGTTCTGAAATTATATTACTAACAGATGGAGAAAATGATAGTATAAGCTTACGCTTTGAGGAGGTCAAACAAAGTGGTGCCATTTGGGACCCTCTGCTGCCCAAGAACTGGAGATTCTGTCAAGCATAACAGGTCAAACTTTGGAATACAGCTGAATAGATGTTCATAAAATGGAAAAATGTTCAATAATGCCCTATCTTAAAATTAATTTTTGTCTCTTCTTTGACTTTCAAATTCAGTTCTTTCTTCTTCCTCTGCTTTTCCACATAAGATTGTCCTAAATTATTCAGCACCTGCTGTCTTCATTATTTGTCTATTTTCTATTAAAACTACTAACAGAAACTTCTTTCTCTATGGTTACTCAATGCAAGTTCAAATTTTTCACTCAATTTCAAAGTACCGTTCAATCCCACAGTAAACATTTAGACATTTCATTTCTTAAGTGAGGGAATGAAAACCAAGAGACTACAAATGATTTCCTCAAGGTTATGCCTGGAGCCCTGGTGACCACTTCAGGACTTTCCATCATCCCACTCTGCTCCCACCAAATCCTGCAAAATATGAGTCTGGAATATTTCTATATTTCCCTTTCTATCGAGTTCTATCACATCCTAACTCAGTCTCCACATCTCCCTGCCTGGGTCACTCCAACAATCTTCTAGTTGGCCTTTCTGGCATTTATTAGTTTAATTTGTTATGTTTCTGGCAGTTACTTGTATAATTCTTGCCTTTTGAAATCTATTCCTTCCTAACTCTTCAGATCCAAGAAATCTCTTCTTTCACTAATATTTATGTTTCTGCAAATAACCTATTTTATTCTATTATAAACTGTCATTCTCTAATTGCTTTGATGTGTTTTGATCCAACTAAAATACAAACAGCTGGTTCACAAGAGCTATCTTAAAATTCTTTTTTATAATACTATTTAGAACTTAGAGCAGTTTTGCTAATGTAGCATGTGCTTACATTTGCTGATTAATTCATATAAAATAATGAAATTTGCTTTATTCTTATATTTTCCTTTATTCATAGAAACCTTGTTTTGAAGCAAAGTTTTAGTTATACATTTATGGTTAGTTCATAAATATACTGAAAGTCTGAGATTGATAGAAATTCATCTTTTGTAGGGTTTAAAAAAAATGTTAAGTACAGGCTGGTGAGATGGCTCAGTGACTAAAGGTGCTTGCTGTCAAGCTTGACCACCTGTGTTCAATCCCTGGATCCACATGATGGAAGAAGAGAAGCAATTCCAGCAAGCTGTCTTCTGACCAACACACCAATGAGAGAAAGAGAGAGAGAGAGAGAGAGAGAGAGAGAGAGAGAGAGA
>NW_008360332.1:8044278-8044916 GCF_000622305.1 Nannospalax galili
AATGCAAACCCAGGTCTTCTACAGAACAGTGTTCTTAACTGCTGAGCCATCTCGCCAGCCCCCAATTTTTTAATTAAAAGGAAAATGTAAATAGATTTTAAAGTATATCACTGACAGCACATGTTTTTTCCATTTAAAACTCTTCAGGAGGATGTCGGTTTTATGCCAATAAACCATAGCCTTATCGATGCTTTCAGTGGCATTTCACCTGCAAGTGGCAGCTTTACTCAGGCTCTCCAGGTCGGTACCTTAAGAAAATACTTTGCAGCCAGGAGCGGTTGGCGCATGCCTTTAATCCCAGCACTCGGGAGGCAGAGACAAGTTCAAGGCCAGCCTGGTCTGCATAGTGAGTTCCAGGCCAGCTGGAGCCATAAGGAGACACTGTCTCTAAAAGACCAAAAAAAGAAAAGAAAGAAGGAAGGGGGGAGGGAGGGAGGAAGGAAGGAAGGAAGGAAGGAAGGAAGCAAGGAGGGAGAAAGGAAGAAAGGAAGAAAAAATATGAAAAAGAAAATACTTTGCAACATTACCTTGCAGTTTCTCACAGTTGTAAAAATTCCTATTATGCTACTTATTACCTATTCTTTCTCTAATAAGAATTATTTTCCCCAAAATATATTTCCTATGACAAAGCCACCTTT
>NW_008360332.1:8045129-8046840 GCF_000622305.1 Nannospalax galili
TGGAGAGTAAAGCCTTGAATGCTGCAGGGAAGGGGTGGATAAACGGCACAGTGCCTGTGGACAGCACCACTGGAAATGACACCTTCTTTGTTGTCACCTGGGCAACACAAAAGCCAGAAATTGTCCTTCAAGATCCAAAAGGAAAACAATATACAGCCTCAGATTTCAAAGAAGATAGGCTAAATATTCAGTCTGCTCGTCTTCGAATACCAGGCATCGCAGAGGTAGGTCTGTTCTTTTTACCATGACTTAACATTTTTTTAAATTTATTTTTATTTTAGGGGTATGAATGTTTTGCCCACATGTAGACAAGTGCACCCATATCGTGAAATGCCCACAGAGGCCAGAAGAGGGTGTCACTTCCCCTGGAACTGGAGTTCTAGACAGTTGTTCATCATGATGTGGGTGCTGAGAACCAAACCTGGGTCCTCTGTAAAAGCAACCAGTGCTCTTAACCACTGAGCCATCCCCCCAGCCCCTCTTTCACCATGTTTTAGCAATCTGTTCTTGTGTTAAAAAAAAATAAAGGCATGTTACACTATCAAAATTAATACACTGGCAGATCATTTTTTCATAAAAAATTGAATGGAGTATCTAAATATTCAAATATCTTATTCATTAGTTTTTTTAAACATATATTAAAAGCTATTATTGTGGGTTGGAGAGTTGACTCAGCAATTACAAGCACTGACTGTTCTTGCAGAGGACCCAGGTTCAATTCCCAGTACCCATATGGCTGCTGACAACCATCTCTAACTCCAGTTCCAAGGAATCTACGCCCTCTTCTGATCTCTACAGGCATTGCATGACACAGGTTCACTTAACATACATTCAGGCAATACACTTCTACATATAAAATAAAAACTAAATAGGGCCTAGAGAGATGGCTCAGCGGTTGAGAGCACTGACTGCTCTTTCAGAGGACCCAGGTTCGATTCCCAACACCCACATGTTGGCTATGAACCGTCCTTAACTCCAATTCCAGGGGAATCCAAAGCCCTCTTCTGACCTCCACCGCATTGCATGACATGGGTGCTCTCACATGCATGCAGGCAACACACTCACACACATAAAAACTTCAAATACAGAAATTGTATAGTTCTATATATTTCCATGGTTCTAAGTTAGTATAGGTCCTAACTTAGCCATGTGTTTGATATCTTCATTACTAGCATTCTTTAATTAAAATGCCAGATACATCAGATTTCTATGTGTGATATATATATACATATATATATACATATATATATGTATATATATATAAAACTTTGTTTACATTTCTAATTTTATATCCTGAATAGTAGGAAAATATTTACAAAGCTCTTAAAGAGATGTTTTTTCAGATGGGTACTTGGACTTACAGCCTTTTCAATAAGGACGTCAAATCTCAGTTGCTAACGGTGACAGTGACCACAAGAGCAAGAAGTCCTACCACACTCCCAGTAACTGCAACTGCCCACATGAGTCAAAACACAGCACGATATTCTAGCCCAGTGATTGTTTATGCCTGAGTCAGCCAAGGGTTTTTGCCTGTTCTGGGAGTCAATGTAACAGCCATCGGTAGAGTCTGAAGATGGACAGTCAGTCACACTGGAGCTCTGGGACAATGGTGCAGGTAATAAGAATCTGCATTGACTGCCACTGAATTTAAATTTTATAAAATCCTGTAACTTAGAAGTCAATGTTGGCTCTATTTTAAAATGAATTGATT
>NW_008360332.1:8046895-8065167 GCF_000622305.1 Nannospalax galili
TTTCTTTCTTTCTTTCTTTCTTTCTTCTTTCTTTCTTTTTTTCTCTGTCTGTTTTGCCTGCGTGCATGTAAGTGCATTACGGGCATGCAGTGCCCACAGAGATGAGAAGAGGTCATCAGATTCCCTGAAACTGGAGTTATGGACAGTTGTTAGCTGCCATGTGGGTGCTGGGATTTGAACCCGGGTCTTCTGCAAGAATAATTTTATGTTTCCCGTGGAACTTAAGAGTACAAGTTTTCTCCATTTTTGCTGTCATTGTTTTGCATATGCTTTCTCTAGATAGTTATATTTTCCTTATTTTGCTAAGTTCCTTTTTAATATATTAATTGTATATATGTGTGATGAGTTTCATAAAGACAGTTCCATATAAATGTATCACATATTTTGACCATATTCCCCTTCTAACCCTTCTCCTTTCTCTCCCTTGCCCCTCCCACTAGTGCCCTTCATGACCCTAGTTTTACTCCTACTTTGATGTCATGTCTATATAATTTTATTTACCTATATAAACCCAATATCCCCAAATTAGAGAAAATATGTAATATTTATCTTTTTGAGTCTGACTTACAGACTCAACATGATCTCCACTTGTATCCATTTTCCTGCAAATGACAGAATTTCATTCTTCTTTATGCTGGATAAAACTCCATTGTGTATAAGTACCACATTTTCTTTATCCATTCATCTGTTGACAGACACCTGGGTGGATTCTATAACTTGGCTATTGTGAATAGTGTTGCAGTAAATATAGATGTTCAAGTAAACTCCCTTGGGTTACATACTTAGGAGTGTTATAGCTAGGTCACATAGTAGTTACATTTTTAATTTTTTGAGGAACCTTCATACTGATTTCCATAGTGGCTGAACTAATTTACTTTCCCAACAGTGGTGTATAAGACTTTACACACACACACACACACACACACACACACACACACACACACACAGCATTTGTTATTGCTTTCATAGTGATAGACATTCTGACTGGGGTGAGAGGGTGTGAAATGGAATCTCAAGGTATTTTTTATTTGCATTTCCCTGATGGCTTCAGACAGTGAACACTTTTTCATATGTTCATTGGCCATTTATACTTCATCTCTTGAGAACTGTCTCAAGAATGTATTTGTTTTGATCATTTTGAGTTATTCATATATTCTAAATCTTTATCCTCTGTTATATGAATAGCTAGAAAATATTTTTCTTCCATGTGTCAAGCTATTTCTTCGCTTGGTCATATTATTAGTCAAGTTGCCTGAGCTATTGGTATCCTTTTCAAAAGTCTATGCCTATTAAGTGTTTTCTTCCAACAGATTTAGAGTTTCAGGTCTTACACTAAATCATGATCTAGTTGGAGTTGATTCTCATACAGAGTGAAAGCCAGAAGTCCAGTTTCATTCTTTTACATGTTGATTTTCCCAGCATCATTTGCTGAAGAGGCTATCTTTTCTCTGAGGTGTCTGTTTGGCATCGTTGTAAAAAATCATATGGGTGTAGTATGAGGATTTAATTCTAGGTGCTCCATTCCATTCCATTGGCCTGCATGTGTGTTCTTGTGCCAGTACCATGCTACTTCTGTCACTGTGATTCCATAGTATAACTTGAAATCAGGTATGATGATTCCACAGTATTGTTCTTTTCACTCAAGATTGCTTTGGCTATTCAGGTTCTTTTGTGCTTCCATGTGAATTATAGGATTTACTTTTCTAGTCTTGTGGAGAAGGATATTGGAATTTTTATTGGAATTTCACTGATCCTGTGCTTTTGACTATACAGCTATTTTCATGATATTAATTCTTCTCATCTATGAGCATGGGAGGTCTTTCAATCTTGTAGTAGCTTTGTCAGTTTCCTTCTCTGATGTTTTAAATCTTCCACTGAAGATATCTTTCACTTCCTTTGTTGTGGTTATTCTTGGGTATTTTTTGAAACTGTTAAGAATGGTATTGTTTTCTGATTTCTTTCTCAGCATGTTCATTATTGGTATACAGGAAAGCTGCAGATTTTTTAATCAGCAATAATCCCACCTCAGATAAACCTCTTTGGCTATGATATTGCCATTGCACGAAAGTTGACTGATAATTTTTGTATATTAATTTTATATCTTTCTACTTTGCTAAATGTATTTGTCATGTCTAAGAGTCTTCTGGATAATTCTTTTATAAAATCATGACAGTTAATATTAACTGAATGCCTACTCTGAATTTTCCAAAACAACAGTGTTAGCATGTAGCCAAGCCAAGCTTTGAATCAAAATAGTATAGTTTAAACCATGCTATAGTCTGACAAATTACTCATATCACTACTGTTCATGAATGGTTTTGATTTTCCTTTTTACTTGCTAGATGACTAATTCTTGTGTTTCATATAAAGGAAAAATGTTAAAGTAGATATGGCTTAAAAATGAATGTCTGGGCAAGAAAAAACACAGCTATACTAAGTTTAAGAAAAAAGAAGAAGTCTTTATATATACCTGGCTATATTAAAAGTGGTATCATTAAAATAAAAAGTATTACTTGTTTAGGTAGATTGAAAAAGACAAATACTAAAAATAGAATGTACATGAAAAATCCAAGTATATAATTATACAATCATCTGTGTGTTTAAAAATAATATTCATGTTAGTGGACCTAGCATAGACTATGTTTCAACATATTTTAACATCTTCCTCAATTCATTTCATTTATAATGAAAAATATTTACTGAGCTCATGGAGCAAGCTATGTGCTAAATGTTAGAGATACAAAGATGAATGAAACACAATTCTTAGACTCCATAGACCTTTTAAAAAGAAAACTGATAATAGAGAACATGAAGTCAGGGGGTTGGGGGAGTAAAGATGGGGGAGGGGTCTGAATATCATTAAAATATATTGTATGAAATCTGAGAAAAATCAATAAAAATATTTAAAAGAAAACACAATCCTGTCCTCAAAGAATTTAGAGGCAAGTAATAGACAGAGTTAGTTTTGGGGCTGGAGAGATGGCTCAGAGGTTAAGAACACTAGTTGTTCTTGAAGAAGACCCAGGTTTGAATCCCTGCACCCACATGGCAGCTAACAACTGTCCATAACTCCAGTCCCAGGGGATCCGACATCCTCTTCTGACCTCCGCAGGCACTGCACAACACAGGTGCACTTACCTACAATGCAGGCAATACATGCATACACATAAAATAAAAATAATAAATAAAAATTTTTTTAAAAAAGAGTTTTAACCTAGCGCAGGGTCTCCTTAACTATTTCAAATAATGTTAAAACACACTTTCACTAAAAGCTTCACTATTTAATGTCTGCTGTCGATCCACATTGTACGGATGTGAAATCAGCTTACAAGATAAAGAAAAGAGAAGGGAGAAAAGAGATCCTGAGGGTTGGGGGGAAAAGGTAGATAGATCTCTGTAGCTAATTCCAGCCCAGCCAGGGATAGTGAAACCCTGTCTCAAAAAATTAATTAATTTTAAAAAGAATAAAGTTAAAATAAAGAATACACAATATGGGCCAAGTGTGGTGGTGCATGACTTTAATCCCAGCACTCAGGAGACAGAGGCAGGCAGATCTCTGTGAGTTCAAGGCTAGCCTGGTCTATGTGGCAAGTTCCAGGTCAGCTGGGGCTATAGAAAGACCCTGTCTCAATAAATAAATAAATAAATAAATACGCAATATAGGCAGTCACAAATATCTGGGAGGGGGGTTATAGGTAAAATTATACTGAAGCCACAAAGACCTGAAGTCCAAGAAGAGGCAGAAGTTAAACTGGAAGACTTCAGCAGACTAACCTCTGGAGGGTCGTTTACTGTATCTGGAGCGCCCCCTAATGGTAACCACACTCTTATGCTCCCACCCAGTAAAATTACAGACTGAGGCCAAGTTTAATGGAGAGCATATTCAACTTACATGGACTGCCCCTGGCAATGTCCTCGATAAAGGAAAAGGTAATTTTGATTATATCTTTTAAAATATTCTGAACTAAAATCCATTTGCTTTTATTTGCTAAGGCTTTTCGAGCGTTTCACTTATTAGTAGCATTTATGACCTGTCTACTATAGGCCATTATTCATTTCTTTCCAGCTGTGAAAACTGACTCCCAGAGAGATGGAATAAGTCGGAGTTATTTCTATACTTACTAAACTTAAAATTCGAAACCAGTCTTTTCAGATTCTGTTGCATAAAACTGTCTCTTTGAACTACTTTGAGAACACTAACTACTTTGAAATTACTTTGAGAACATTATCAACTTTCTGTTACATTCTTTGGTCCCTAACAAGAAAAATTTTTGCCCAATTTTATTCATTTATTATTGACTTTTCAAATTTTCTATACTTACTAAACTTAAAATTCGAAACCAGTCTTTTCAGATTCTGTTGCATAAAACTGTCTCTTTGAACTACTTTGAGAACACTAACTACTTTGAAATTACTTTGAGAACATTATCAACTTTCTGTTACATTCTTTGGTCCCTAACAAGAAAAATTTTTGCCCAATTTTATTCATTTATTATTGACTTTTCAAATACTGTCAGGAGAAAAATTTTTGCACAATTTTATTCATTTATTATTGACTTTTGAAATACTGTCAGGTTTCTAGAGATTATCTCTACTCTTAGTAGCCAATTAAGTACAAAAGACACAAAAGGAAACAGAAAATGAGAGAGAGAGAGAGAGATCCACAAGGATTGTGTGGAGAATTATGGAGTGGATGATAAAGGTCATGACTGGAGAAACTAAATGGAAAGGCTAAATTAGGCTGGAGGAAGCCAGGCTGATGTCACACACCTTTAATCCCAGCACTCCAGAGGCAGAAACTGGTTGGTCTCTGTGAGATTGAGTCCAGCCTGGTCTACAAAGCAAGTTCCAGGCCAGCTGGGGCTGCAGGAAGACCTTGTCTCAAAAATAAAATAATTAGCCCAGGGGAAAACATAAAACATAAAAATTAAAGTTTTTGGTTGCTGGGCGTAGTGGTGCATGCCTTTGAGAGGGAGAGGCAGGTGGATCTCTGTGAGTTTCAAGGCCAGTCTGGTCTACCTAGCAAGTCCCAGGCCAGCTGGGGTTATGGGGAGATCCTGTCTCTAAAAGAAAAAATAAATAAATAAGGTTTTTATCACATATTTGAAATACCTTCACATTTCATTCAAGCATAAAAAAATAAAGTCTTCACACCCAAAAAAAAAGACATTATATATTTTATTCTGACATTTCAGAATGTAAAACAATTTTTTTTCTATCAATGACTCTGGAAGATTTTTTTAGAACAGTGTGGAATGCAACACTTAGGTGGGCATCTTTCTTTTCTTGATAAAATCATAGTTACCAAAGCTAACATTTCAGACATCCATTAATTTCATACTTCTAAAACCACTACTCACCTCATGCGTTATCATTTATAAATCCCACTATTAGAATACAGGCACTCAAAAACTTTTTGTGAACGAACTGGGTGACTAAATCTCGGTTTTACACTTTAAAAACTGGAGGTGAGAAAGATTGATAGTGGAGAGCTGCAGACCTGGACACTTGTCAAGGTTGGCCTCACTTATGAGCACTGTTTTAGCTAGCGCACACTCCGCTACCCCCTTTGTCTCCCTTTCTGATCTCTTCTCTGTCTTCTCTTGTACTGCCCACCCCATTACTCCTTCTTTCAACTTAATAAAAACTAATATAGATGTAAAATATTTAATTTCTTTACTATAAATGAGCATTATGTGAGCCCTGTTCTAAATTAAAAAGTATATTCAGCTCTTTATACACCTTTCTAAAAGGAAATCTAAATTCTGAATGGAGGTGGTATTTAAGATATTGTATTACGTTTTTCTGTTATTAGATAACTACATTTAAAGAAAACTTCATATATTTGTCTTTAAAATAAATAAGATGTGATAACCAGACAAAAGCTTTATTTGTGATTTCTATAACTAAACTTTGGTATACATTGCTGATAAACTCCTAAACTTAAGGCAGTGTCATAGCAGAAAATCATCCTAGTGATTTTAATGTACATGAAGCATCTATTTGTTTTCCAGCTGATAGTTATCAGAACACGTAAGAATTTTCTGAATCTTCAAGAAGATTTTAACAATGCTACTTTAGTGAATACTTCTGGTCTGATACCCAAAGATGCCAGCTCAAAAGAGACTTTTGAATTCAAACCAGAAAGCTTTAACCTGGACATGGCACCAGGTTCTACATTGTAATTCAAGCCAACAATGAAGCCAGTCTCACCTCAAAAGTCTCTAACATTGCACAGGCTGTGTTTATTTCTCTAGAACACAGCATATCTGTTCTGAGTACTAAGGTTTCTGCAATCAGTTTGGCAATTGGGGGTTGGCTATGATTTTAACTATATTTTGATCTAGAAATTATACTAGAACTAAAATTCAATCTTGTATATATTTGCTAAGTGCTTTTTTATAATTAATTTTTATGTAACTCTGTAATATAAAAGTAAATATTCAAAGTTGAAAATTTCCAGAGTGAATTAATACCAATTGTATTGCTATATAAAAATCAAGATGAATGTTTCCTCAATCAATTCCTTAACTGTTTTATTTGTTATGAAAAAAGATATCTGTTCCATTTTCAGAGTATGCTACAAATTCACTTGGCATATTAACAAAAATCAAAATTCATAAAGGCATTTGTGAAACATTTATACATATAGAATAGCAAATTATTTCATGAAATTTTCAGGGCTTATACTGAGTTCAATAATATATAACTATATTAATTCAACTGTGAACCTAGAAACTTGCACCCACTTGTGAAAGAGATGTACTGTTGCTCTGGAGTGTGTTACTGAATATGTTAAAGCTGTAGTGAAAAGCTTCTAATCTGTAGTTATTAAAAAATTTTAAAGTATAAAAAATAATAGCAAATTATTAAAAGTTGTAACTGTATATTGGAATTATTTGTAACTCATAATTAAGAATTAATACTTTCTGTTTACACAACTGAAATCAAAAGGGAGTATGGAAGTAATTTCTAATGAAAAGTGGTCTAAAGGGGTGAGAAGGTCAGACTTGTTTTATTACTGATTAAAAGTGGCTCGGAGGGTCAGTCCTACACATGAAATGATTAGCAAGACTGCTTTTTCCTATAAATTGTAGAACATCGCAATAAAGTTCAATGTCTATCTGGGACCATAATGTGGTATCACCACAATGGCCACTACATCAGGGGTAGGTTTTTTTCACTGCTACATCCTTTGCATCTAGACCAGAACTTCATCTGCAGTAGATATTCAATAAATATTTGTCAAGTAAGTTAAAGAATTTTTATACTCTCAAAGAAAATACTAACATGACACAATTATATCAACAATGACCATTCAATATCATGTGCACATGATAATATGGGGACTTAATATAATAAAAACACTGTATAACACTGATCAGAATTAGATTCAGAAATTAATTATATATCTGCATGTAAAACCTCAATAGAATGTATACGCTACCTAATACTATGTAAATTAAGCTATTAGTATTGAAATGGTATTTTTCTGAGAAGAGAAAAGAGAGTTGTATTAGAGGAAAACCCTTCCCTATTGCAAGATTTTAACAACTTTTTAAACATCTGAAGGGAAGAAGCTACATGAAATCATGAAACATTAACAAACCAAAAGATGATTTAATATTAGAAAAACTTCTGTACTTGGGTGCATCAATCATTTAAAAAGAAAAATTGTATGATCATATCAAACATTCAAAAATATTACCCAACTAAATTTCTTCATTCAAAATAAAAGTTTTGAAAACTACCTAATAGTTTAACTTTCAAATCCAAACTCTGATCATTTAAAAATTGCACGTGCATGTAATCCCAGCACAGGGGAAGCTAATGGAAGAGAATCATAAATTTCAGACTAGCCTGAGCTACAGAGAAAGACTCTGTCTCCAAATACAACCTAAATAAATAAAATAAACTGGGCATTAATCTTCATGCAGAGATAAAAATTAGACATCAGAGGAAATTCTCAATGGCTAAGAAAGTACATTACTTAAAAATCATAATACTTTTTGGTTGTGAGCCTGCGCCTTTAACGGCTGCGCCAGCTCTTTAACTAACTTCATAAAAGAATAAGAATAAAAAAAATATGATTTATCTTAGAAAAGGTTAAAAAAAAAACTCAGTTTTATGTCCTTATAGGGCTTATACTGAGTTCAATATTGTGTAACTCTATTAACTCAACTGTGAACCTAGAAACTTGCACCCACTTGTGATAGAGATGTACTCTTGCTCTGGAGTGTGTTACTAAATATGTTAAATCTGTAGTGAAATGCTTCTTCTAATCATGTAGTTATTAAAAATAAAAAAATGATAAAAAAATCATAATACTAGGGGATGGAGAGATGGCTCAGTGGTTAAGAGCACTGGCTACTCTTGCAGAGGACCTGGGTTTGATTCCCAGAACCCACATGGCAGCTAACAACCATCTGTAACTCCAGTTCCAAGGGATCTGAAGTCTTATTCTGACCTGCACAGGCGCTGCACAATACAGGTGTGCTTAAACATATGCAGGCAATACACTCATGCACATAAAATAAAAATAATAAAAAATCATAATAAATTGATAAAAATCACAAAAATTGATTACAAGGCTTACAAAGTCAGGAGATAGTTAATGTTCTTTCCTATACATGGTCACTCTATTGGATGATTTATAGAGCTTCAGATCTATTAAGCTATAACTACTTGCAGGCGACATTTAAGATTTCAGTGGAATCAACAAATAATTAAGATAAATGAGTTTGAAAAAATTACCAGGTACAAGATCAGTTCATAAAAATCAAACCACTGAAGAAAAAAACTGAACTGAAAACCAACAATTCTTGGGTCCATCAGAGAATCAAAGTCACACCATCACCTGCTAGCAAAATTTGGAAAGTTGACATATCTGCAGTTGACTCTCTAAAACTAAGGTTCATAGAACATAATAGAATAAGGGGTAGAGAAAGGGCTAATGTATCTCTCCACTCTCACCAGTGAGGTTTCCATGTACAGCAGAGTGTGATGCACACAAAAGGCCACAACTGGCCAAGTTTTAGAGAATGAGACTGTAGAGTGTAGGATGGGACTCCTATATGGAACCTCACCCACCCACAGCTCAGGGACCATTGTGGAGGAGGAGACAGAAAGATTGTAAGAGCCAGGGCTGGTTCATGAACATAGAGTGGTGGAGGTTTCCAGGCCACTGGAGGCTTACTCATGTAAACCTGTGGCAGTGGTGGCATTGAGCGAGGACCCATGTCAGCTTAATTAAACAAGGGACCAAAGGGGAGGTGAGAAATAGGTGGTGGGCCAGCATTAGACTGAGAACTATTTGGGACTGATTGCTGCTGGGTGAGGGAGACTTACATAGAATCACTGGATGGGCTGACTAGACTCCAGTGGATGCATTTACACTGAAGGACATTTGGATACAAACACCCGAATAAACAGGACTTAGCATGTATGGCAGAGTGCATGAGGTTCAGTGTGGGCATGAGGGAGGCATGGATGGAGGAAGGGGTCTGGATTTGATTGGGAAATGTATGAAATTTTAAAAGCTCAATAAAAAAAGCATTACAATGAAAAAAACCACTCCGCAGCTTAATATTTTTTAAATGAACTAAAATTGTATAATCTGAATACATGAAAAAATAAGTATCTTTATTATTATTGAATTTTAAAGAGGCTACTGTCTATCAGAAATAATCATCTCACTGCTCTCTGCATATCCAAGTCAGAGCAGAATGAATAACTATTCTTTTTTTCCTTAGTACTGTGCTTTATCTTTTGTAAATGAGGCTTTGATATCAAGGTCTCTCCATAACTTCAAAATCTTTCACAGACTTACTTTTTAAACTAATGTAGCATGGCTATGAAACATGTACTTTTACATAAAAATTTTATCAAAGTTGGGCAAATCAGACTATAATTCTTTAGTATTATGTTTTTAAAAATAAGATTTTCTAGAATTACTCTTAATTTTTAAATTAACATAAATACATATATGTTTATTGATTTTAAAAATGCATGTAATATGATAACCAAATTTCAAAGACTGGAGTTATTTTTCACTGAAAAGTAAAAAGACCCAAACATCATTCCTAAATTTGCTAGTTCTCAATATTTTAATGTTATATTTGAACAATTTAACAACTATTTCACTACCAGCTGCTGGCAAATATGCATTTCATTTAATATTGCTTAAGATTGAGATGTTCTGTATGAAATATAGAAAAATTCTACAGTCCTCTGCTCTGCCAGCTGAGCTATCGAAGGGGAGCACCCCTGAGGAACAGATCCTCAAACAACCTTAAGAGTAAAAATAAATTGGTTAATCTGAGCCAACTGTACAGTCTTAAACACCCAAAAGGAAAGTATAGCCAAAGATTATAGTGATCAGTATAATTCTTTAAGAGTCCATTGTACAGCTAAAGGCTACATAACAAGAAACAATGCCCGACAGGAGATACCCTCCTTTGAGTTATTGGCTAGGGTGGCCCAAGAGACTCCCAGACAGTAACCCAGCATAGAAATGGGAAAATGAACAGCAGACCCCAATCTTATCAATCATTTGGCAACTGATTGCTGCTAGATGAGGAAGAGCTGATCTTCCTAAAACAAGGAACTCTAGATAGGCTGACTAGACTCAGTGGATGGACTTGCACTGGGTAACAGCTGGACAGTAACAGGGATGACAGAGTATATGTATATTGGCTCAAGTGGGGGTGGGGGGTATGCGAGGGTGCCATTTGGAATGCGGGTATAAAGATGAATAAGATTGTTTGAGATGTTCTGTATGAAATGCACACAAAAAATCTATAAACAAAAAATAAAAGAAATATAGAGCAATTCAGTAAAATAATATTTTAATTTTTTTAAAAAAAATTGGAAAGAAAGTCAAATGCTGAGAATCACAGCTTACCAGGAGCAGAAGCCTGCCAGCAAAACCAGTGTCAAGCCTGCCAGCAAAACCAGTGTCAGTAAGAACACTTCAGCTATAAATGATGATTGACAGAGGTGCAATGTCGATAAGCCTGAGAGTTAAAAGCTTACATGGAGGAGACTCACCAGAGTAAGGGGGCTAGAGAAAAATCTCAGACTCTGAGACTCTCACAAAGAAGAGGGAATAGTAACGATTTTAAAATACTCCCAGAGCATTCTAGTCTTCTTAACCACTGTTTGTCCTCAAGACACCTATCTAACTTCAGTTATTAGTGCGCTAGTGCCTAACCAACTTGGAGGCAGGGAAATATCCAGCTCCAGTCTCTCCTAATCTTCTACATGAGAGAGGAAGTTGGTTAACTCGGAGCCCGCTAATATTCCTATCTCAGCAAAGGGGAACATAAACTGCAAACAATTGTAAAGGAAAGCCCAGAGAGACACGCACATTAAATGACTGAGACATGATCATAGGAGACTATATGGCATCACACACACACACACACACACACACACACACACACACACCCCTATATTCCACAACTTTACTAGTGGCTGTTGTACATGAATAGGATATTACACATGAAAGAACTAGAAATCTCAGACTCAATTTGTGACTCAGTGTCTAGGGAAGTTCGAAGCAACCAGTGAATCAATAAAATGAGGGGAGAGTTTTGCTTCTAACACCTAAAGCTACAACAAACAGAAAACACAGCCTGCCAAAATAAAATAATCACAGTAATAGCCTGTTTACCACAGCTCATTTTACTCAATAACATCATGTCTGACTTTCAACAAAAATTGATTGATTAGAATAATAATGAGATGCTATCAAGTGTAGATGACATAGTAAAAAAATGAGAATTCTCATCCTCTACTTTCAGAAAAAGAAAAAGAAAAATGAAACAGCATCATGGAGCACAATCTGGTGACTTAATGAATTCAATATATATATATATTACCTCAGGTTATAACAATCATCCACCTGGGTGCAAGGGTCAGAGAAAACAGCACACAAATCAAAAGACACCTTTACATAAAGATATTTATTAGAAGCATTCCCATTACAGTCAAGAATGCACCAACATACCTGCTAGCATTGCTAGTCAGCTTTATCCTAGTAGTCCTAATCAATGCAAAGAGACAGGATAATGAATAAAGTGCATGAGTGTAATAAACTAAATGTCATTATTTGAAAGCCAAAATCACCCTATTGGAAATCCTGAGAAACTCAACGAAAAATATAAGAAAATTCAATATATGAAATTTAATAGTACTCTTATTTATAAATAAATCCATTAGAAATTGTAATTTTAAGCTTTCTAGTCAAAGAAAAGCCAAGAACTGGACTGCTTTACTGCTGAATTCTATCAAACTTTCAAGGAAAATCTCATACCAATTCTGCCTAACTTGTTTCACAAAATAGAAAGTGAAGGGATGTTACCAGATTCATTCTATGAAGCCAGTATTATTCTGATACCAAAACCAGATAAAGATACAAAAAATAAAATAAAACAACAGGCCAATTTCTGTGAGGAATATAAGTGCAATAATTTCCAACCAAATACTTGCAAACCAAATTCAGGAGTATATTAAGACGATTATACATTACGATCAAGTGGGCTTCATCCCAGACATGCAAAGTTGGTTCAATATACATAAGACAATAACTGTAACACAAAGTATAAACACACTGCAGGGAAAAAACCTCCCAATCATCTTGATTAAGGCCAAAAGGCATTTCACAAAGCTCAACATGCCTTAATGATAAAAAGTCTTGGAGAGATTAAGAATAGATGGAATACCTTTACAACAAACCTAGAATCAACACTGTATTAAATGGAGATACACTGAGAGCATTTCCTCTAAAATCAAGAATGAGATAAAGATGCCCACTTTCCCCTTTCTTATTTAGTGCTTGAAGCTTCAGCTATAGTAATTAGACAAGAAAAAGGCATAAAGAGGATCGAAAATATGAGAGGAAGTAGTCAACTATTATTATTTGTAGATGACCTGATTGTATACCTAAAAGACCCTACAGAAACATTTGAAAACTCCTAGAACTAATAAACACAAAGTTGTAGACTACAAAATTAATATAAAAAACAGTAGCCTTCAAATATATCAACCATATCCTCTCAGAGAGAGAATTTTTTTTAATCCCATTCAAAATAGCTCCACCAAAAATTAGTACCTAGGACTATGCCTAACCGAAAAAGACAAGACCTTTACGATTTCAAAACACTGAAAAAGAAAATCAAAGATCATAGACAATGGAAAGAGCTTCCATATTCCTGGATTGGCAAAATCAATATTACAAATATTGGCTATACCACCAAAATTAATCTACAGATGTAATGCAATACCTATCAAAATTCCAATGTCAGATTTCACGAAACTAGAAAAAAAATCCAAGAATTCATATGGAACCACAAATAGCCAAGGCAATCTACAGTACTTAGTAAGAGCACAGCTGAACACATCACAATATCGAACCTCAAATTGTACTATAGAGCTACAGTGATAAAGACAGCTGGTACTGGCATAAAAACAGACAGATATGGGGCTAGAGAGCTGGCTCAGTGGTTAGGAGCTCTGGATGCTCTTGCAGAGGACCAGGTTCAGTTCCTAGCATCCATTATGGAGGCTAACAACTATCCGTAACTCCAGTTCAAGGGGATCTGACACCCTCTTCCGACCTCCGTGGGCACTGCACAACATTGGTGCACTTACGTATATGCAGGCAAAACACTCATACACATAAAATAAAAATGCTAATAAAATATTTTTAAAAAGACAGATATACCAATGGGAACAGAATAGGGGACCCAGAAACAAACCAACAAAGTCATATTTACCTAATTCTTGATAAAGGAGGCAGAAATATGCACTAGGAAAAAAGATAGCCTATTAAATAAATGGTGTTGGCAAAACTGGATTTCCACTTTATAGAAGTATGAACTTGGATTTACAACTTTCACTTTGTACAAAAATCAATACAAAATAGATCAAAAAAACTTAGTTAAAACCTGAAACCCTGAAACTCCTAGATGGAAATATAGGAAACACTCTTCAGGACATCAGAGTAAGCAACAGCTTTTTGAATAGAAAACCAATAGTATAAGAACTAGCTCTGACTTCAACAGATGGGACTATATGAAATTAAAAAGCTTCTGCACATCAAAGGCAATTATCAATAGAGCACATAGACAGCCCAGAAATTTGGAGAAAATGTTTACCAGTTATACATTAGACAAGGAACTAATATCTAAAATACACAAAGAATTAAAAATTAAATACAAAGGAAATAAAATTACCAATCAACAAATGGGCTAATGAACTGAATAGACAGTTTTCAGAAAAAGAAATACAAATGGCCAATAACTATTTCATAAAGTGTTCAACATCCCTAGTTATCAGGAAAATGCAAATTAAAACTACTTTAAGATACCACTTCACCCAGGTCAGAATGGCTATCAAGAAAACTGTCAATAAATATTGGAGAGAATGTGGAGAAAGAGGAACCCTTATTCACTGGTGAACTGCAAATTAGTACAGCTATTATAAAAATCAGTGTGGAGGCTCCTCAAAAATTAAAAATAGAGCTACCATACGACCTAACTGTCTAACTCCTGGGCATATACCTGAGAATTCCAAACCATACTGTAGAAATATTGCACCCCATGTTTACTGCTGCTCCATTCACCGAAGCAAGAAAATGGAACCAACCTAGTGCCTAGAGATAATGCAAATCTACTACATGTATAAAATGGAACATTATTCAGCTCAAAATAAAAATGAAATCACAAAATTCACAGGATGGAACTGGAATTTATAATATTAAGTAAAGTTATCCAATCTCATAAAGTAAAAAAGCACATGTATTCCTACATATGTGAATCCTAGCCTATAATGTATACATGTACATACATAAACAAACGTATATGTAGGTATACTGAAATATTTAGAAAGGAGAATAATAAAGGGTAATTCTTTTAAAAAGTAGTTTGGGGGCTTTGTTGTTGTTTATAGAGGATATTTGAACTCAACCTTCTGGGCATTGAAGTAACAAAAATCATTTTTGCATTTTATAAAAACCAACATCTGTGATCCTTCTGAGGCAGTGATGGTGAAAGTTTGGCTTTCTTTCTAACACCAATAGGAATCAGACATGACAAGCCACTAAATACAGTTTTCTCTTTGACCCACTTAGAAAAAGGGACTTTTTTGTTTAATTTGTTTTATAACCTGAAATTTTTCCCTTTTTTCTTCTGTTTAAAACTATATCCAAAAAATCTATCATAGTGTTATTTAATATGTAAATTGTATTTCTGTGAATAAAGCACATTTATAAAAGAAAATATAATGGAGTAAAACTGTGTAAAGTACTTAAGAAACAAACCTAACCAAAAGTGTAGAACTTTATAGAGGGAAAAATTATAAAACATTCCAGATTTTTAATATATCTTTCAGAATTAACTAATTTATAAATTGATTTTTATTGGGTTTTTTTTTTTTTTTGAGACAGGGTCTCATTCTGAAACCTGGGCTGACCTTGAACTCAAGGTAAAACTCCTGCCTCAGCCTTCCAAGTGCTAGAATCACAAGCATGAGCCACCATGCCTAGTTTTGGAAGGATATTTTTGTGTGTGAATTTCATACAATACATCCTGCTCATATTTAGACCACTTCCCTACCTATACCCACCCCCATAGTCTACCCACAGGACTTCATGCATTCTGTCATATATGTAAAGGCCTATCAAGCTAACTTTGTGTCCCCAAATGTCCTTTGTTGGGAGTCCATCCACTGGGAGCCTGGTCAACCTATCTAGCATCACTCCCTTAACGAAAACCAACTCTCCTCTCCCAGTAGTCATTGATTGCCAATAGTTTCCCAACCAAGGTTGGGCCCTCTACCCATTCCCTCCTTCTATACTGGGTCTTTGTCTAGTTTGAACTTGCCTGGGTCTTGTGTATGCTGTCACCATTGTAAGATATAAGTGGTTTAAATAAATTCTTTAAGTGTATTGATTATAAATTATTATTTCCTTACACTAAAAATATCTTATTCATATAGTAATAAATGCTAATTTCAGTTCTTGTTTTAAAATTTTATAAAATTTAATTAATCTTAATAAAAATTTTATCATGTGACTTTAACATGTAAAGTAATTTGACACTATTTCTATCACCTCAACACAATAAAAAGCTGTTTATGATGAACTAATAGGTAATATTGTTTTTTAAAATATTTTATTTATTATTTTATTTTATTTGTATAAGTGTATTGCCTGCATATGTGGAAGTGCACTCATACCATGCAATGCCCACAGAGGTCAGAAGAAGGTATCAGATCCCCTGGAACTGGAGTAACAGATGACTGTCAGCTGCCATGTGGGTGCTGGGTTTCAAACCCTGGTCCTCTACAAGAGCAGTCAGTGCTCTTAACCACTGAACCATCTCTCTGGCCCCAGATTTATATACTTTAAACAAAATTTTTTAAAAAGGATTTATTGAACTATAAATGGTCATTGCAGAAGATACCATATATTTTCTTATTTAACTTTCATCTTATCACTGCAAGGCAGACATTAGGCTCATTCTCCCCTCAGTTGATAATCTCTTACCAAAGCTCAGAGATGTGAAATGACTTGTCCATGATTAGACTAAAGTTAGTAAATGGTGATGCTGACAACCAAGATCTAAGTCCAAGTCTATGCTCATTCCATGACCATCCTAATCTCTTCCACAAATCATCATCATTTTGCTATCTCATAAACAAAATCCTGATTTCCAGGGGCTGGAGAGATGGCTCAATGTTTAAGTGCACTGGCTGCTCTTGCAGAGAGCCCAGGTTTGTTTCCCAGCACACACATGGCAGCTAATAACTGCCTATAACTCCAGTTCCAGGGGAATTCAACCCTCTCTTCTGAACTCCATCCAGAATCTAATGTTCTCTTCTGTCCTCCATGGGTATTACAAGACATGGGTATGCTTACATACATGCAGACAATACACTCATACACATAAAATAAAAATAATAAATATTTTTAAAAATCCTGGTTTCCAAGAGGCCCTGACTTTGGCAACTCTCTCATTATTAAGACATCATTAATTTTTTAGAAATTATATTTTTATAAATAATCATGAATAATTATGATAAGCTATTAGAGTTTTAGGAATCGTTGTGTAACTTCTTTAAAACCTAGTTTTCAAAATGGGTTAATAATACTATTTATCTCACAAGATTGTCTTATTGAGATACTTTTAAATTTTATTAATTAATTGTATGTATTTGAGTGCATATGTGAAGTTCAGAGGACAGCTGATGGAACTCAAGGGATGTAACTCAAGTCAGGAATCATGGAGGCAAGGGCCTTTACCCACAAAGCCATCTCACCATTTCTTTTTTCCTCCTCCTCCTCCTCCTCCTCCACCATCTTGTCTTTTTGAGGAAGAGTCTCCCTGTAGCTAGCCTGGAACTCACTATGTAGACCAGGCTGGCCTTGAACTTACAGAGATCTGCCTTCTTCTGCCTCCCGAGTGTTGGGACTAAAGGCATGTGCCACCACACCTGGCTTCATCTCACCATTTCTTGAGATACTTTTAATTACTGTCATAACTTACTGAGATTAAAGATGATAAAACAGTATAGTATTAGCAAAGTATTGGCTTGAATTTCGTATCTAATTAGATATTAATAACATATTAATGTCTCATAAATATCGTACTATAGAGTTCAAGTCTTTAATAAGAAACCCAAAATTCCCATAACCTTCTACAGCACAAGAGAATTATATCCTCCATACTCAATATGTACTCATGGAGCACCCCCAACCTCAATTTCAAAGATTATACAAGAGTATTCTCTCTCTTCATTAAACTAGCATGGGAATCATAGCAGTTAACTGAACACTGCAATTCTACTCAGTATTTTAATTGTATAACAATTTTTTAGGCTACTCTGACATCTAGTGGAATGATTATAGCCATTCAAAATACTTAAAATACACACTTGAAAAAAACTAATGGCATGCTCCTCTAAGGAGATGTCTAACAGCTGTTTTTAAAAGAGGAGGCGTAGGCCAGGCATGGTGGCACACTCTTTTATTCCCAGCACTCAGGAAGCAGATGCAGGAGAATCTCTCTATGTTTAGGGCAGCCTGGTCTAGGCCAGCTGGGGCTACAGGGAGACCCTGTCTCAAAAAGACCAAACCAGAGAGAGAGAGAGAGAGAGAGAGAGAGAGAGAGAGAGAGAGAGAAGAGAAGAGAGAGGGGTTAGAAAAGATAGTCACGCAAAAAAAAAAAAAAACCTCTCATTAGTTGTCTGGTAATCTGAAGGTAAAGAAT
>NW_008360332.1:8066039-8081671 GCF_000622305.1 Nannospalax galili
GACCTATCTTCTAAAATAAATAATAAACAGTAAGCAGTAAGCAAGCTGCTTCTCAGTATGTCTCACCATGGGACAGACAGGCCCTCAGTTGAGGAACCACACACTGTCGGGGGCTCTTTCCAGAGGTCAGTGAACAAAGCCATTACAGTGCCTCCAGGGGGAAGGTGGAGCTTGCCTCCTTTTCAGATCAGCTCTAGGTAGGGTAATGTCAGAACCACAGCTATGAAGAGGACTGTGAGTGGAGCAGAAGGATGAATGGATCCTGGAACCACCCTGCAGGGCCTGGAGGGATAGGATCCATAAGTTGTAGGGGTTGGGTGACTTTCACTATTCTTTGTTTTAATGTTTTATTTATTATTTTTATTTTATGAGTGTATTGCCTGCATGTATGTGAGTGCACCCATGTCGTGCATTGCCACAGAGGTCAGAAGAGGGTTTTGGATTCCTCTGGAACTGGAGTTAAGGACGGTTCATAGCCTCCATGTGGATGCTGGGAATCAAACCCAGCTCCTCTGCAAAAGCAGTCAGTGCTCTTAACCACTGAGCCATCTCTCCAGCCCCTATTATTTTTTCATTTTATGTGTATGAGCATATTGCCTGCATGTATATAAGTGCACCCATGTCCACAGAGGTCAGAAAGAGAACATCAAATTTTCCTGGAACTGGAGTTATGAACAGTTGTTAGCTGCCAGGTGGGTGCTGGGAATCAAACTCAGGTCCTTGGGAAGAGCAGCCAGTGCTCTTAACTGCTGAGCCATCTCTCCATCCCCTGATGAGAACATTTTTAATTTGGAAAGATTTTTATAATTATAATTGGAAAGTTGCCTATTGATGGGCTACTTGCTAATACTGAGGAAGTATCATTAATTTAGGAATAAAAATAGTATTATGTTTATGTTTAACAAAAAAGTTCTTATCTTTTAAAGATGTAATGAATAAAACCAGGTGTGGTGGTGCAGGCCTGTAGTCCCAGCACTTGGGAGGCAGAGGCAGGCGGATCTCTGTGAGATCGAGGCCAGCCTGGTCTACATAGTGAGTTCTAGGTCAGCTGAGGCTGCAAGGAGATCCTGTCTTTAAAAAAAAAAAAAAAATGTAATGAATGAAATGAAAGAAAATTTGATGTCATCTGTGCATAGACACTTGAGTGGAGGCAATAATGTTCCAGAGAAGAGTAAAGGAACTGCAGATTGGACTTTGAGAAACTTCAGTTAAAGTCCAGAATGATGAGAATATGGAAAAAAGCCAGAGTTCCTACTTGAGAAGCAGAAGGAGCATCAGAAGAGGATTATATCACGGAAGCCAAAGCAAGTGAAGATCTGAAAGGAAAGAATGCACATGAAGTTAACACAGCAGCAGAGCTCCTGGCACGTGGTGATTCTCAGCACATACTCTATTATGGTGATGACTGAAACTCATTTCTGCAGAGAAATCGCGCTGAGCTTCAGAACAGCTCTTTCTGGGAATGTGGTGGAAGGCGTGCTATTAAAGTGTTCTGGGGTAAATGGAAATTATAGACATTGAGACAGTAATTGGTACTCTTTCAAGATATTCTTTTAAATCCATTTTATTAGATTTTAAATTATATATACATATATATGTATGCATATGTTGGGGGTGGTTGTGCAGTGCTGGGGTTACAGGTGGCACAGTCACCTGACTTGGGTGCTGGGAATTGAACTCAGCTCTGAGCAGCTCTCGTTCTTAATCACTGAGCCATCTCTCCAGCCCCTCTTTCAAGATTTTTGACTGATATGAGAGAGAGAGAGAGAGATAAACAAGGCAGTGGACTAGCATTGTGGTGGCGAATAGAGGCAGTATTTGTGCTTGTGACAATTTAGGGGAGAGGAGGTTAAAATCAGGAGAGACTGCTAGCAAGGATCCTGTGAAAGATGAGAAAATGAAAAAATGGATAAACCTGTGAGTTCTAAGAAGGTGGGAGAGGTGGAATTCAGAACACACAGGGAAAGGACTGATCTCTGTCAGAAAGCAGACGGAAACTTTGATTCTCAGGGAAGAAGCAGGAATGATAAGAGCAAATGTCAGCTGGAAAGGGTGCTGCTGTGCTCCCTTCTCTGGGAAAAACAGGCTTGTTTGGGCTGGGGACATGATTCAGTGGGCAGGAGCACTTGCTGCACAAGCATAAGGCCCTGAGTCCTGATGTCTAGAACCCATGTCAAAGGTAGATGTGGCCACTGGCACCTGGAACCTCAGCACTGGGAGTGAAAACTGGAGGATCCTTGGGGCTGAGTCCTCCTCTGACTTCGTATGCATGTATGGACACATGCACCCACTCATACACATGTACACACATGCATACGCCACACACAAAGTTAATTAATTAATTTAAAAAGAATGCTTGTGGGGTTGGAGAGATGGTTCAGTGGTTAAGAACACTGGCTGTTCTTGCAGAAGACCCACGTTTGAATCCCAGCACCCACACGGCAGCTAACAACTATATGTGACTTCAGTTCCAGGGGATCTGACAGATCCCCTCTTCTGTCCTCCACGGGCATTGCATGACACGGTGCACTTACATACATGCAGGCAATACATGCGTACATATAAAATTAAAAATTAAAATAAAAAGAATGCTTGTTTTTCTGTATCTCCAATAGCATCAGTCATTCCTGTTGACTCAGTTTTACTCTCTACCAAAAATGAAAACAGTTTAAAAAACAATCAAAGCTAGCAGAGAGACGACAAAGGAAAGATGGATAAATGCATGGGTTGCCATTGTCTTTAACACAGTAAGTTAACAGATATGACTAAACAGTTTAAAAAGGGAAGAAAAGAAATAGGTGCAGAAGCACAAACATATAATTCCACCATTCAGGAGGTTGAGCAGGAAGAGTACAAGTTCAAGGCCAGTCTAAGCTAGATAAACCCTATCTCAAAAACAAACAAGCAAGCAAACAAAAGAAAAACCTCATACAAAATGACTCCAAGATCTCTCATTCACTCCCTCACTCTTACTCTCCTTTGCTCTCTCAATTCTCTTCATTCTCACTCTCACTTTCTCTCTCATGTTCAGTCCTGTCTCACTCAATTTTTAATCTGTATTTACACAGAGAAAGATAGTAAGCAAATGTCAACAGTGGCTATTTCTGGATATTTGAGTTGCCTTTTGTTTTCATCAGTTCATTTTATGCTGTGTGAGTATTTTAATGACTATACAACATGTTCATTAGTTAGTTAAGCAGTTTTCTAAAATCCAAAAGTAAACACAGCCAAGCAATGTAATACAAGTATAGGTGTGTACACAAGCATACACATCTACACACATACCTACACACCAAGAGAAATCAAAAATTCAAGCACTGTAGAAAGCTACAAATGCCAAGTCAAAGTTTCCTACCCTTTCTACTCAACATCCTATACCTTCCCAATGACAAGCACAGCATACAGTTTTCTTTATAAAAAATTAATAAAAGGGGATGTAGAGATAGCTCAGTGCTTCAGAGTATGTACTGCTCTTGCAGAGGACCAGAGCACCTACATAACGCAGTTCACAATTGCCTGTACCTCCAGCTCCAGGGGATCCAGTGCTTTCTGAACTCCCGCACCCACATATGCACACGCACACACGCAAACACACCCACGCACACAAATTATAAAAAATACAATTTTTTTATTTTAAAGGCATTATGCTTTTATATTTACACAAAAGACCACACACTCTTCTACATCCTGTGTTCATTTTTTTTTACTTATTTTATGTGTATGAGTGTTTTGCCTGCATGTATGTTAAATGTACCATGTGTGCATGTGGAGATCAGAAGAGGAACTTGGATCCTCTGGAATTGGAGTTACAGATGGTTGTTAGCCACCATGGGGTGGTAGGACTCAAACCCAGATCCTCTGCAAGAGCAGCCAGTGCTCTTAACCGCTAGACCATCTTTCTAAGCTCCTTGAATCTTGCTTTTTAAAATAAATATGGTGCCTTAAGATTCTTCGAGGTTGCACCAGACTTGCAGTGAGGCTCCTATAGCACAGCCACTTCCAAGAGGTTTCAGATGCTCCTGCAGCTTCAGCAGGAGGAAGGGACTATGTTCGAGGTGCCAGGAGACCTCAGGAAGCTGCCCAAGTGGTTCCACACCAAATACCTGGGGAGTCCAAAAGCAGTTCACCTGGACACTTGGCTGGTGGAAGCGATGTTTGGTCAGGGCAGCGAGCACATCCCATATGGAGAGTGTGTGGCACTCACCCTGCTGTATGTGAATCAATGGGACCCTGAAGGTGAAGTTGAGATCCTGATATTCAGGTGACCTTATTACCAACGAGACATATCCAAGAAGATCTTAAGATTAACTGACATTGCTACAAGCACCTGGTGCCAAACCAAAGAAGGACCCATGTCAGGAACCTAAGACCCATAGTTCTCCCATGGAGATATCTGAGGCTACCACTCAACAGTCTCAGGTGGAGGTCAGTGAGGCCTCCACCTAGCAGGCTCCTGTAGAGGCCAGGTCTGAGAAGTTTCTGGAGGTTGTTCTTGGGGCAGGAACCCAGAGTTCTCCAGTGAAGGTCAATGAGACTGGAACCCAGCAGTCTTTGGACATGGTCCAGAATATTAGTATTCAGCCTCCAGGGTCCATCTGGGAGCCAGTTACCAGGTTATGAAGACATCTCGGGCCCAGCTGTGAGAGCCAGGCTGAACGCAGTGGTACACACCTGTAATCCTAGCACCTGAAGGCAGAGACAGGAGGATCTCCAGCTCCAGGTTAGCCCAGCCTGCATAGTGAGGCCTGGTCTTTAACCCCTGCATAGTGAGGCCTGGTCTTTAACCCCTGCCTGTTTTTTTCAATGCAAGTCTCCAGAAATAATTCTTTATGGTTAAATTTCTGCCCTACAACTTGGTGGTAATAATGGAGTAGGCTGTTTTTGTTTTCCCTTGCAAGCATGGATTGAAAATAGTCCAATAAAGAAATGCATTTCAAAAAGAAGATCCTTCCACACCAGCACTTTCAGATACATGTGTCTGCTATTGTTGCTTAAAGATGTATGGTAAAACTCATACCATTAATTTAAATTTTTAGGTTTTGGCTTTTTGTTTATTTGCTTAAAATGGCATTAAATAACAAATTTTAAAAATATGAGAAGTCAAAAGAGAGACCATCGAAAAAATGTCTAAGTTTATTTTAGCACTTTTTTTTTTTTTTTGTCTTTTTTGAGACAGGGTCTCCCTGTAGCCCCAGCTGTCCTGGAACTCACTATGTAGACCAGGCTGGCATTGAACTCACAAAGATCTGCCTGCCTCTGCCTCCCAAGTGCTGGGATTAAAGGCATGCGCCACCACACCCAGCTCATTTTAAGTGAATATTTTTTTCATGCTTGTTTTGTTTCTTCACAGTTGGGGGTGGATGGCCTTACCAATGCAGCTTTCCACTGAGCTAAATTCCCAGAATTTTCTCCTGAGTCTTAAAAATTATATAATTGGCCTAAAACCTGAAGAGAAGTTCCAGGGAACATAAGACTCCTTTAGTTCTTGCATTACAACAGCAGGGCAGGTGTCAATCACAGCTTGTCCTACAGCTATTCTCCCCTTCCTTGCTAACAGAAGCCCTATTTTGTTCAGGGTGACAATATGTACTGTTAGAAAACAAGAGTTAATATGCTCTTATTTTTTTTTTTTTTTTTTTTTTTTTTTTTTTTGTCTCCCTGTAGCCCCAGCTGGCCTGGCTCTCACTATGTAGACCAGGCTGGCCTCGATCTCACAGAGATCCACCTGCCTCTTGCCTACTAAGTGCTGGGACTAAAGGCGTGCACCACCACACCCAGCCCAAGAGCCTCTTACAAACCTGTCTGGCTCATGGTATAATTTCCACAGTTCTATGTTAAAATAAGAAAAATACCAATAATACAGTAGGTCTTTCTCTCATTAAAGAAAATTTATTAAATTTAAAGGAATGCTTAGTTCGAGGTCTTAGTCTTACTACTTTCTTGATTGGATTAAGTTCTTATGCTTTTAGTGGGTGAAAGAATTTTTAAATAAAATTTTGTGTGAGGCCCCGACACACAGTAGGAACTCAACAATGAGTGACAGATAGTGAGAACTCAACAGTGACACATAGAACCCAACAGTGAAGGACACACAGTAAGAATTCAACAGTGAGGGGCACACTGTGAGAACTCCACAGTGAGGGACACACATAAAGAACTCAACAGCGTGGGGACACCCTTTCTTCCTCAATGACACCTCTGAACCGCCCAAGCAGAGGTTTGTCTGGTAGGTGATTGTGAACCCCTCAGGCAGAGAGGATTAGCCATCACAGGGTCTAAGAAGCCGATTTCTCCAGCACCTACTCAATGCCTGACACACAGTAGGTCCTCAACGGTGAATAAACGAGTAACAGGGTAGGGGACAAGCAGAGGTTTGTCTGGTAGGTGACTGTGAACTCCTCAGGCAGAGAGGATTAGCCATCACAGGGTCTAAGAAGCCGATTTCTCCAGCACCTACTCAATGCCTGACACACAATAGGTCCTCAACGGTGAATGAACGAGTAACAGGGTAGGGGACAATACATTCAGTCCTATTCGGCAAACTTGAATGAGCGCCCATGCCAAAGGGTAGCGGGAAGCAGGTAGGACGTGGCCTCAAGATCTAATTTCACACCTACTGTGACATGCTTTCATTTCCGTATTTCGTCTTCAAGGCTGTCTGAGTTTTCCTGTCAGCAACATCCCTGACAGCCCCTGGGAGGATCTGGGTGGGGCTCTCTGTCCTCTCAGTCAGACCCCGCCCCATTGCCAAGCCTGCGGGGGGGGGGGGGGCGCCTCGCTGTTCCCTGGAGAGCTTCTACAGAGGCCCCGCCCCACGCCAAGCCTACGCAAGCCGCCAGGGGTCGCTGTTCCCGCGAGAGCTTCTACAGAGGCCCCGCCCCGTGCCACGCCTGCGCGAGCCTACAGGGGTCGCTGTTCCCGCGAGACTCTCCGCACAGGCTCCGCCCCGTGGCCCGGCTGGCGTCCTCCGTTGGGGAGTGTCCCCCGCCACGCCCCACGCCCCAAGCCAGGGCCGCCCTGCCACTGTCCCTCTTTCTCCGCGGTCCACCTCGACGTCGGCGCGACGGGCCCAGCGTGTCAGCGGCCGCCGTCTCCGAGGCACGCGGCCTCTCCCCGTCGCCACACCCTCCTCCTCCTCCCCCTTCGCGGAAACTACAGCTGCGCGGGGCTGGCACCGCCTCCCTCCTCCTACCACGTCTGACTCCGCCGCAGTCGCCCGGCGCCCCAGCCCGGCCGCCGCGCCTCCCCCTCCCCGCTAGCCCAGCCGGCGGCCCTGCCCGGCTGCCGCCCGGGATGAATATCATGGACTTCAACGTGAAGAAGCTGGCTGCCGACGCGGGCACCTTCCTCAGCCGGGCCGTGCAGGTACGGGGGCGGGGCGCGGGGGACTGGGTGGCGGCGCCGGGGAGTTGAGGGAAGGGCGGGCCCGAAGCGGCGGCGTCCTGGGCACCCCTGCCTCCCTCACCGCCCTCCGCCGTCTGAGGCTGGGGCCCGGGTGCTGGGCGCGGCCTGGAGCTCCCGCCGACCGTTTCCGCCTCCATTCGGCCCAACCGCCGCTCCCAGCGGAGCGAGGAGTCGGGACGCGGCCCAGCGCGTCCTCCCGCCGCGGGACACCTTGAGTTCACCCCGGGCGGAGGTGCGGCCCCACCCCGCATCACCCAGGTGTCCCCCTGTTCCCCGGCTGGCGGGGCCGGCCTGTGGCCGACCCCCACCATCCTGGAACCACCCCCATCCTTTCCTGCGGCCTCCCCGCCGCCGAATCAGTAGGGAGTTTCCTTTTCCTGCCCCTCTACGCAGAAGAGCTGCCAACACGGTTCCCACCGGCCCTCTGTTTCCTTGAAAAGGGCTGTCCCTGGCCTTGGCTACCCCTGGAGGAAATGGAGGTCGCCCGGTGGCGGCCAGGCTTGACTAAAGACACTGGAGACTTGGCGTTAGTTGAGGGTCTCTGAGTCATTCTCTAAATGGGCTATAGATAGAGCAGCGGTAAGAAGAGGGCAAGATCCATGTAAGTCCGTGGTCACATTAGTGTGGTTCAAGCACTCTTTAAGGGGGAAAGTTCACTGCTTCCCCGGATTCTGAAATCAAGGAAGTGTCAGCAGTAAGGAACTTGGACAGCTTTCTGCAGTCAACACCCACATTATGCAAACTCAGTTCAATCTGTGAACAGAAGTAAATTTCCTAACATGGGTTGTAAACAGTCTGCTATTTAAGTTAATGACATCGAGGAGCAACAGCATTCTCTTTTGTAAGGAGAAAACAAAAATGTTTTCTTTGTGCCATTTATGCTGAACTATAAATCTGTTCTTCTGCTTTACTTCTTTCCTTGTTTCCTTTACCCTAATTTTATTGGCACAGTTGACAGTGCATTGCATTATCGTTGGCAAAAGAATGGGAGAGTTACAACAAGGTAATAACTGCCTGTCTTATGAAAAATGCTGTGCTGAGCACTTCACTAAACGTTTGAGATACTGTCTGCAGTCCTCTCATTTTGCCAGATATACATTATTAACCCTCCTATGGATATAAGGAAGCAGCCTCAGAGAAGATTAATAACTTGTTTAACTTGCCCGTCTGGTAAATAAACAGTGCTGTCTGTTTACTACCATGAACTGCTTTCTCTTTCTGGATAAACATTCATGTTTTAAGGTATTGAACAGCAGAATGATGTGGCCTAAAGGACCTTAAAGATCATCTGGTAAAATCTGAACATTTCTTTATTAACTGCAAATAACACCTAAGAGATGGGAAATTCCATCTAGCCTTTGATTTCCTAGTTCCTAAATCTACGTGATGCATAACAAGCTAGCTGCCTTACCCCCTTAATCCTCCTTCCTCTAAAATACAAGGTTAAATAATTGAGGGTAGGAAATTATCTTTAGACTGAACATTGACTTCAGTATAGGACTAGAGCCAGTGGTACATTTTTGTTTTTGTGATAATTACCTATTAATCTAGGTACTTAATGAAGATTTAACACTACATAATGCTACTTTTAAATACAGTTAAATGTTTCCGAAACACAACCGTCTCTCTTTAAAACAAAACCGTCTCTCCTTAAAATTTAAATTATTGATAGGCTCAATTTTTAAATGTAAATCTAGAAAAACTCTAAAAGGTGTACTTCCCAAATGTATTTTGGTTACTTATTTCAAACTTCTAAAAATAAAGTTTTTAAATTGTATCCTGATCTGTGAGCTGGCAGTAATTTTTCCCTTGGTCTTAAATATTCAAGCATGCATTCCATGTCTAGCTGTCACTATTATGGACCCTGCTGATTAGCAGTGAATAAAGTCAGCAGAGTCTCTTCATGGAACATATAGTCTAGCAGAAGACTGAATAGATCAGGTAGAGGTGACTAGGGTAACAGCAGAGATGGTGGTGCTTGTCACTGTATAGGTAGGATAGTTGGACAAGTCACTGTAATAGGATGAAGCCCAAAGAGACCTTAGTAAAATAATAGAGGCCCAGATATATGAGGTTTTTGTTTTATTTTCATTTTGAAAGAAAGGCATTCCAGACAAACAAGTTTAAAGATTCTAGGGCTTCAGGGGTATAAGAGGACCAGTTAGAGAGTTGTGGCCACAGGACAGGAAAAACATAATTATGACTTGTGGTGGCAGGGGAGATTAAAAATCCTTCCAGTATTGGCTATCAGATTGGCTGTAGAAGATGAGAAAACTGGGTCAAGAGTGACTTCCCAAACATTGGCTTCAACCATTCATTAAGAAGAGAAAATTTTAGCTGGGAGTGGTGGCGCATGCCTTTAATCCTAGCACTTGGAAGGCAGAGGCAGGCGGATCTTTGTGAGTTCGAGGCCAGCCTGGTCTACATAGTGAGTTCCAGGATGGCTGGGGCTACAGGGAGACCCTGTCTCAAAAAAAAAAAGAAAAGAAAAAAATTTAAAAGGAGAAACAGTCTCCTTTAATGTGTTCTTTTTATATTGTCTGTTAGCAATACAAACTGAAGTATTTATAGTTAAACCTATAGTTTAATATTCTATAATTTTTCAGAAAAAAAATGCAAGTGGTTGGAGCAAGATGAGTAGAACGTTCTTAGTGGTTGGAGCTGAACTATGGGTATGGCTTCATGAAGTTTCATTATACTGGTTTTCACTCCTCTGTCGAGTTTTTGTATGTTTAACATTAAGTGTTTCTAAAATAAAATGTGAAATACAGAATGCTATATGATTTTCAATAAAACACTGTTTGCTTATTTCAGTAGTCAGTAACTGAGTTACTACTCTAAGGCTCTAAGCTAAGGTGACATCGGTACAATGCCAAAGTACCGAGTTTCATGCTAAGAATAGTTTAAGAGCTATTCCAGTAACTCTTTATAAACAGTAAGAACAGTAGAGAGACCTCAACTTTCTCATTTCTAAATTTCCATTCAAGTCAAATTGTGCTTTAAGGAATAGGCTGTTCTCTGACCAATTAGTATATATTTTACTTAAAATTTTTTGTTAGAAGTTAAATTTTTTCTTTCAAAAACCAAGAATATAAATGGGTAGATAAGCTTTGGTGCTTTAAAAAGAACGTTAAGGTAGAATGTATATATGACTATGAATATTACTAACTAGTCCAATTGGGTATTGTTTTTGTGTGTTTGTGTACTTATTTGTAGGTAACACCTGCATACGTATGCACATTCATGCACATGTATGCACATGCATGGAGGACAGAGGTCAGTGTTAGGTATCTTCATTCTCCACCTTACTTTTTTGAAACAGGGTCTCTCAATGAACCTGGAGCTCCTGATAAAGCTAGACTAGCCAGTCAACAAGTCCCAGAGATCCTCCTTTCTTTACCACACTCCAACTCTCCACGGATACACCCAGTGCTGGGGTTACAGGAGTATGTGCCATGCCCAGCATTTACGTGGGTGCTGAGGTTCTCACTTAAGGCTTTGTGCCTCTGCAGCAAGTAATTTACTGACTGAGCCATCTTCCCAGCCCTGTTTGTTGGTTAACTACTTGAAAACGTTGGAATGCGAAAGCATCTGGTAATTTGTCATTGTGAAGTTATTTTGCTACTGTCTTACTAAGCCAATTATTGGTCTTTGAGCTAATCTTTTTAGCCCAAATTCTTTAACTGTTAAGTACGCCCTTACAATCTGTTCTTTATCTTATATAAAAACTATTTTGATTGTATTTTTTTAATTTCCAAGGTATCTTATACTTGTCAAAATCCAGGCTTTTGTTCATGTAGTTGAAGTATTTTGAATATTCTCCATCCCTTCTCTGCTTACTCTTTTCCTTCTTCAATAGCTTCAAGTCCATCTCAACTGTGAAGACTTCTGGGACCACAAGAGCTTGGATGTAAATTCCTGTGTCATTTTTTATTTCTGTATGATCATGTGGCATTTTTCTTTTAATGAACTACTATGATAGATCCCTTGGAGCTCTAAAATTCTATTCATTTATCCAAGCAAGTTAGTACCCATATATAAAGTTTGCCTCTTTGAAGAGCAAATTACTGTAGTAATTAATCTAATTACTATAACAAATAATTTCGTTATCTCTCAGTATTTTTTCTAGCATCATATTTGCTGTTCTTGAAGTTGACTGTCATTGAATGATACAAAGATAAATGAGACCAAGTTCTTGTCCTCAAGAATGTCGTAGTTTAGTGATAAATGTTACTTTATTTGTTAAACCTTTTAAGTAGATAAAAATAAGAGATTCATTTTGTAATCTAGACTTGACATTAAAGCAAACTTTGCTCATTTTTTTTAAATGCAGAGCATTCGCTTTTTAAAATCTTTTTCAAACTGTTATTTACAGAGTTCATTTTAATTTTCTAACTGTCTTAGTTTGTTCTTCATTGCTGTGACAAAATACTCTGACCAATACCAACTATTGGTGGATTCGACACTTCCAGCTGGGGGAGGAAAGGGTTTGTTTCGCCTTAGTTTACAGTTCGTCGTGGAGGGAAACCAAGGCAGGAATCTCGGAGGTAGGAACTAAAGCACAGGCCATGGAGGAACGCTGATTACTGGCTTGTTCCTCTGGGCCCTGCTCAGCCTGCTTTCTTATGCAACACAGGCCCACCTGCCCAGGGGTGGCACCACCCACAGTGGGCTGGGCCCTCCCATGTCACTCATCAAGAAGATGCCCTCAGACATGGCCACAGGCCAGTCCAATAGAGGCAATTCCCCAACTGAGGCTCCCTCGACCCAGGTGTGTCAAGTTGACACTAAAGCTATCTAGCACACTAACATTTCTCCTGAAGTGATTATTAAAGGAATACTAAAAGCTTCATGAATACCAGCTATTTTCTAAGGGGAATAGTATTTAAAATGTAGTTCTGAGGTTGGCCTTGATCTTGAGTTTATAACAAGAAAGATAATGATACATCTCATTTAAAAATAAAAACATGAATGTGTTGCTATCAACACACTTCTGTTAGACTATCTGAAGTTCCTACTTGACCTTATAAAATGCTCCTTCCTTTACAGAATTTAAACTATGATAAATATACCATACCTCTTAAATTCTAATAAGTAAAACATGCTACATTTAAACTCCATATTTCTTCATATAAAAACTCTGCACGTTTACTGTTGCTTAAATTTTTGTTCACATTCTTTGGTCTATTGATGTTAATAGCATAAAAGAAGTTGTTAACTTGATACTGAAGTATATGCTGATACCTTAATATAAACTAGAAAATCGACAAGATTGTTTCAGTTCCTTCTGTTAATTGAAAGTGTTTAATGTAGTGATAAAGCCACAAGTGATTATAAACACTTATTAAACCATACCCAATCAATATACTTCTAATTGCTATGCTATTGCATTTAAAATTATCAAACACCTAAATCAGTTACTTAAATCTATGAATTTTATTATCTTCAACACAGTATAGTTAAAGCAAAATTCCAGCACTCCGTGACATTTATAATTACTAAGACTAAATGGGCCAAAGAATGAGCTTAGAATAGTGGTCCTCAGTCTTAACCTCATTTAAGTTTACCTGAGAAATACTTAAAATTTCCCACATAGAACTAAGCATGGTTGTTGTGGCATACTGCTGTGATCCCAGCATTTGGGAATTGCAGGCAGGAAGATCAGGAGTTCAGAACTCACGAGGCGTAAGCTACATAAATTCAAGGCCAACCTGGGCTAAATTAGTCGTGTGTGTGTGTGTGTGTGTGTGTGCGCGCGCGCGCGCGTGCGTGCGTACATGCGGTGACGGTTCAATGAACGTAGACTCTAAAGTGTTAGATCAGTCATTAGTGTTTTTCAGGTAATGCCAAACAGCCGCCAAAATTGAGACCCAATAGAGAAGGATCTACTTTATACTTTATAAGTATGTTATATTCAGTTTGTTAGGTTTATCCTAAGAGTTTAACCTTACTTTTTTTTAAAGGTATTGCTCTTAATCAATAAATGGGTGATTAGAATTTATATTTAATAGGTGTCTTTGATCCCATAAACTTTTTCAGAATTAGACTTTTTTTTTCTGGCTTGTATGAAATCTAGGCTTTCTTTCAAAATACAGGCTTGTGTGCCTGTCTTGTAATAAAAGAAGGGTTAACAGTGCCTAGCATAATGCAGCGAACTCAGAGACAACCCCTTCCTTAAAACAGTGTTTAAAGAAAATATATAAAGAAGAGATTAAACTTCCTGTTATGCCATTTTACTGTATTACAGATGGAACAATGTGAAAAATTACACAAGCTACACTTTGAGAACATTGAGTTTGGATTTCTATAATGTACATTCTGACTTATTGTATGATGTTTGAACAAAAGTTCTTCATTTTTAAACTGTACAGTTGTCCATTCAAATATATACTTAAAATCAGCTGTAGTTTCTGATTGACACCTATTTCAAGTGACTACAGAATCATTAATGGTGTGGGACTTTAAAGATACTGAAAACGGGCGGGAGAGATGGCTCAGCAGTTAAGAACACTGTTCTTGCAGAAGATCTGGGTTCGAATCCCAGCACCCATATGGCAGTTAACAACTGGCCATAACTCCAGTTCCAGGGGATCCAGCAGCCTCTTCTGTCCTCTGTGGACATTGCATGACACGGGTGAATTTACTTAAATGCGGGCATAACACTCATACACATAAAATTAAAATATTAAAAAATGTTGAAAACTAAAAATTATTATGGGTTAATTTTTAAACATTTAATAACTAGGTACTTTTAAAAAAAGAAATGATAGGTGTTTTGTCTTTCTGGAAAGGCTACCATTATTCTAATTCCATACTTGTGTTAAGGCAGTATAATTATCCCATCTAGAGCATAAAATCCTTTAGGGCAAGAACCTTGTTATAAGCTGATCCTTGTGTGGTAGAAGAAAATATGTGTAATCCATAAATATTTTGGACTACTAGTTTAGGTCACCCTAATTTAGTTGAGATAAATTATAATCTTCTGTAGTAGATACAGTCTTAAGAATGTTTTAGAGAAAATGTATGTATGTACTAACGGTTCTATTTTGTTATCTTAATTCAGCATACTTTCTGATTAATGATAAAAACTTTAGTCTCCACAAAGATAAAATCATGGAAAATATATTTTTTATAATTTTACATTTTTGTATATGATTTAAATTCAGCTTAAAATATAATTTTTTTGTGTATTAATGTATTGCCTGCATGTAAGCGCACCCATGCCATGCAGTGCCCATGGAGGTCAGAAGAGGGCATCAGATCCCCTGGAACTAGAGTTACAGATGGTTGTTAGCTGCCATGTGGGTGCTGGGAACCAAACCTGGATCCTCTGCAAAAGTAGCCAGTGCTCTTAACTGCTGAGCCATCTCTCCAACCCCCTCTTTCAATTAAAAAACATAATATTAGCAGTGTTGTTATGTTTCTGCCCCAGCCCCCTGACACTTATTTTTATTCAAGGTAGCATTTAGGTCATCCTCAATTTAGTGAGTAATTACTGAATATCATGTAAGAAGCAGAGGTGGATTAGAGGAAATACTATATCTGGTGCTGTAAACAAATACACTAGGGCAAGCAAGCACAGAGTTTGGCATGTTTGGATTATGGTTGTAGAAATTAAAAAATGCTAACTTCTTGAAATCAGCAAGTAATTAATTAAAGGGTAGCATAGTAGAAAAGACTTCATAAACAAGGGTATTATTAACTCCACCTCTGACACTCTGGGCAGAATGTTTAACCAGTCCAATCCTCAGTTCATCACTAAAATTACTTTTTTTATCTATAAGGTTTTTTTTCCTTTTACTATAATTTAAAATACACACCTTAGGATATGGAATTTTTGGACACAAACTAAACCATGGCATTAAGAAATTCGTAAGTCGGGGCTGGAGAGATAGCAGTTAAGAACAATGACTGCTCTTGCAGACCTGGGTTCAGTTCCCAACACCCACATGTAGCTAACAGCCATCCATAACTCCATTTCCAACACCCTCTTCTGACCTCTGCAGGCATTGCACAACGTGGGTGCACTTACATACAGGCAATACACTCATACACATGAAATAAAAGTAAGCCAGGCGTGGTGGCACACGCCTTTAATCCCAGCACTTGGGAGGCAGAGGCAGGCGGATCTCTGTGAGTTCGAGGCCAGCCTGGTCTACATACATAGTGAGTTCCAGGTCAGCTGGGGCTACAGGGAGACCCTGTCTCAAAAAGACCAAAAAATAAAA
>NW_008360332.1:8081982-8085461 GCF_000622305.1 Nannospalax galili
CAAGTGCTGTTTTCTAAACAGGTTTCTACTTTGACTATCTCCATTATGGGAAGTGTCCTTTTATCCATGAGGCCTTTGTTGTTATTATCTTTGAGGTTTTTTGTTTTGTCTGATTGTCTTCTGAAATAAAAATAAAAGCTATTCATTGTTTTTGTAGACTTTATAAGTCATGTACATTATATAAGACTTCTGTATGTTTTGTCTCTTGAAGACTTGGACTCCATAGCAAATGCATGTCTTTGTTCTATATATTCTCACTATCTTTTTCACAGCATAACATAGTATCATGATAGTCACAAAGAAATTTTTTCTTTTTTTGAGATGGGCTCTCCCTGGAGCCCCTTCTGGGCTGGAACTTGCTATGTAGACCAGGCTGGCCTCAGTCTCACACAGATCCACCTGCCTCTGCCTCCTGAGCGCTGTCAGGTGTGTTGCCACCACACCTGACAACAAAGAAATTTAAAAATATTAATTACACAAACAGGCTTCTTAACCTGAAGATTAAAATATTTTACTCTGCAAATAAAAAAAGCCCAGTTCTCTGAAATAATGTCACAAAACTCACCCTGAATCTAAACTTGTATCAGATAAACTCAGTGGCTGTTTCTTGCCACTATTTTAATGCTTTAGCCATTTCTAATCTGTTCCTTTAAATCAAGTGTTTCTAAAATACATAAGACAAAGCTTGGCATTTTATATACTAAAAAAAAATGGAAAAGATTCATACTTCAGTTCTATTTTACAACAGAGACCACATCTTATTACTAAAAGACTTTTTTAATTTTTAAATTATTGATTTTTCTGTTAATGTGTCTATTAATAGCAATATTACTAATCTATTCTTTCAGAAATCTATTCCTAGTTATAACTTAGAGATTTCTGTAAGGAAATTAATATTTAATATGCATAAAAGTGGTGCCTATAGAAACCTATAGAAATAATGCAACTGGAAAATAATCATCAGAAAGAATACTGCATACTATCCCCTTAAATCTTTACATATCTCCTTTTAGTTGCAGATCAGCTGTTACTTGCTCAGACATGCTATTTTTTCTTAACTACCCCTGTCACAAACTGAAATTCCTGCTTCCCCATTCAGGCCCAAGTTGCTCATCTTCTCCCCAGTGAAGCCTGCCATGATTCCCTGCTTCCTTCTCTTCCTAAGTAATAAATATTCCACTGTACTTATGTCACTGAGAAAAAAATAGAATCACCCATGTTGGTCTTCTCTTCATCTTTTTGCCTTATTATCAAATTGTTTGTTTTTTGTTTCTTCCCTATTAAAATATTAAATTCTTAAAAACAGAAACTGTACCTATTTTGTTGGCTGCTGAAACCTAGGTGCTTAAACTAGTACTTAGCAAATATATAGGATAGGATCTTATAATTTCTTGAGGGCCAGTGAGATGACTCAGCAGGTAAAAGCACCTGCCATCAAGCCCAATGATCTGAGTTAGATCCCGGAACCCATATGGTAGAAGGAGAGAATCAACTCCAAATTGTCCTTTGACCTCTACTCAAGCACACACATACACATATACATACTAAATGAAATTAATTATAAATTAAAAAATAAGCATTTTTAGGAGGAATAAAGAAAGAAAACGGTATATACTTGTTTATTGATAGGAAATTTATATATGTTTCCAATTCTTAAAAAGCTAAGAGAAATTTTTTCTTAGCTCATCCTTTTCTCCCATTGCTATCTGAGAGCTAGTCTACCTAATTATTGGTGGTAGATTTTTAACATGTAAAATTCTAATCCGTGCCTCTCAAAGAGGTATATTAGTTAGAATCTTTAGGAATCTGTAAAAAATACCATCCTGCCTGTGCCCTAAGAATGAGATTGCATTTTCTCTTCTGACTCTGCAATCACAGGTTTGCTTTTATTCATGCCTAGTTCTTAGTTACAGTATACTGCAAGCTTGGGGAGTTCAGGACAGTAGCTTTGGAACTGCTATTCTCAGTTCCACCAATTTGGTCAGCTCTGGCTCTAAACAAGACCTTCGGTGAAGGATATAACCAGAAGTCTTAAGAAAAATCTAGAGGGCCTTCAACTAAAAGTGCTGATAGTCCATTGAAAGTATTAGACCAAAAAGAATGAGGCTGAATATAAAAATAATAAATAAAAAAAATTAAACCAGGATAGCTGGGGCTAAGGGAGACCCTGTCTCAAAAAAGACCTCCCCTCCCAAAAAAATTTTAAAGGGGTCTGGAGAGATGGCTCAACACTTCAGGGCATTGGCTATTCTTGCAGAGGGCCTGTGTTCAATTCCCAGCACCTTCATGGTGGCTAACAACTGGCTGTAACTCCAGTTCCAGGAGATCTGACACCCTCTTCTGACCTCCATGGGCATTGCACAACACTGGTGCACTTACACACACATGCAGCAATACACCCATACACATAAAAATAATAAATGTTTTTTTAAAAAGAATGAGGCTCAAAAACAGTAATAAAACTCAGAAAACAACAATGCAACAAAAAAATATTTCAAGAAGTGAGACGGGGATAAGGGGTAAGACAAACTTTATTTTGTTAGCTAAAAATTGAGTCATGATTTCCATGAAATTAATTCTAATAATGTACCTACATTGAAGTGAAGAAAAGCCACAGGCTAGTGAGGAAGATTATGCATGATAACCTCTAGTGTTTAATTGAAAGTGTCTCAAAGGCTCCATATGAACAGAAATCTTTTTTTCGCTCTCATTTTTTTTGTTTCGTTTTTTGCGTTTTTGTCTTTTTGAGACAGGGTCTCCCTGTAGTCCCAGCTGTCGTGAAACTCAGAATGTAGACCAAGCTGGCCAAGAACTCATGGCTACCTTTCCTCAAACATCATTATACCCAATATACTAAAAATTGGCATGCTGAATATGTTCAACTACATTTGTGGAACTTGCTATGTAGACCAGGCTAGCCTCAAACTCACAGAGATCCACCTGCCTCTGCCTCCCAAGTGCTGGGGCATGCGGCCACCATGCCCGGCTTACATTTGTGATTTTTAAAAAAAGAACCTCCACATTAGAGCTGGAGAGCTGGCTTAGCAGTTAAGACCATGTATTGCTCTTGCAAAGACCTGAGTGCCTGAAAATTGTTTGTAATTCCAGCTCCAGGGGACCCAATGCCCTCCTCTCAACTCCATGGGTGCCTGCACTCATGTGCACATACCCATATATATACATAATTAAATCTTTTTAAAAAATAAGCCTTAAAAAAATACCTCCACAGTGTGAATATGTGTACCAAACGATAACCTATAAACAAATTGTTAGAACATACCCTGAAGAACAGCCTAAATGCTACTTGTTCAGAACATCTCATAAATGCCTGTCTAACTTGGGTGTGATTAAATTTATCAGTAATACATAGATTATAAAAAATATTTAGGGCTGGAGAGATGGCTCAGCAGTTAAGAGCACTGACTGTTCTTGCAGAGGACCCAGGTTTGATTTCCCAGCACCCACATGGCAGCTACAAA
>NW_008360332.1:8085564-8088596 GCF_000622305.1 Nannospalax galili
ATACACACACACATACACATATATATATGTGTGTGTATGCATATATATACACACACAAGACTGGAGCATAATTACATGTTCAAGATTGTTGGGATTTGAATTCATGTTCTACTTTTTGACACAGTTTCCTAATATATATTTGAGATTTATTTGTTTATTTACTTAAATAATCACAGTTCACAGAAGAAAAACTTGGCCAAGCAGAGAAGACAGAATTGGATGCCCACTTGGAAAACCTCCTTAGCAAAGCTGAATGTACCAAAATATGGACAGAAAAAATAATGAAACAAACTGAAATACTGTTGCAGCCAAATCCAAGTAAGAAGCTTTAATGTCTTGTCTACCAGAAGTATTGTTAGCAGGGTTTTCTTTAATGTCAAGAATTGAATCTTTGCCTCTTCTGGATCTGTGACTTCTTTGTATGAACTAAGTAAGGAAGAAATGAGGAACACGTCTGACACTTCTGTATGCCTTCCTACACATCCTGGTTTCTTAAATTTAAGTTTTATATTTTCACATAAATTATTCTGCTTGATTTTCAGACAACAATGGGGTTTTTAGGATCACACAAGTAAGTAGCCTTGCAAATAAAGTGCACAGTAATTACTGAATGAAACTTGTAAATTAACCACTTACACTATATCACAAACTAATATGAAACAGAACTTCAACTAGAACCAAATGTATTGACAGCTAGTCTTTTTATAATGATGTTTTTCGAAAACCGAAGGACTAGGGACAATAGTGGGTGCTTTCCTTTTCCCCAGTGTTATTGTGAGCATGTTGTGAGATGCCATAGACTTAAAATTCAGACATAAAAATATTAAGTCTGT
Organism: Nannospalax galili; assembly: GCF_000622305.1. Taxonomy (NCBI): domain Eukaryota; kingdom Metazoa; phylum Chordata; class Mammalia; order Rodentia; family Spalacidae; genus Nannospalax; species Nannospalax galili. The sequence goes on from NW_008360332.1 coordinate 8,086,398, forward strand.
GCCATTTCAGTCAAATTGTAGTAACCTTTAAAAATAAGCATGTAAACCTTGACTGAGGCTTCTTGTCTTTGGGCACCATGTGATATTTCTTATTCACTTAAGGACACTTACTCACTTAAGAACCTCTACCCAGAGGTTCCCACATTCAGAACATATAAATTCCCACATATGTAAAACCACCTGTTCTACAATATGTGTTTTTCTGAAGGGCAAGTAAGATCATTTACTAGTAAATAGGGAAATATAATTCAATTGTTGCCACCATACTTCTCTCCCTTGTATGTCAAGAAGTAAATCAGGTTGGTTGGTTTGTACAAAAGTACATGGATTTTAAATGGACAGACTAGACTAAACCTTTTATTTTCCCTCAAAAGTCCTGTTATTTTAGTGTTTGATTAGATTGTTTAAAGAAATATGCAGAATTTCATATTTTTAGAATTGCCTGCATATTTTCAGGTCTATTGAATGACTTAACAGAATGAAACAGTTACTAATTATGCCATTTATTAAAATCAACATAGGCTTTTTCTTTTATTTTTATTTAATGTATATGGGTGTATTGCTTGCATGTAGGTAGGTGCACCCATGTCATGCAGTGTCCATGGACATCAGAAGAGGGCGTCAGATCCCCGGAACTGGGGTTATAGATGGTTGTTAGCCACTGTGTGGGTGCTGGAATCGAGCTTGGGTCTTCTGCAAGAACAGTCAGTGCTCTTAACCACTGACCCATCTCTCCAGCCCCAGAAGTTTTCTTTTAACTCCAGACTGTTGGGTAAAAAGCTGTTAAAGCTAAGAATCACAATCAGAAAATGAAGTTCTGGAATTTGGTCAGAATTTTCTAAATGGTTATGTTTCAGAATGACTCCTTTTGTTTTGCAGTAATTAAAGGGTTTTAAATTCTGCTTAAAATTCTTGTGATTTTTGCATCAGACTCTGCCAAAAAGGAAATATTCTGACATCCTATAATTCATGTATTTTATATACTATGAATTAACAGTTTCACATACTACAGTTAACTTTTTAGCCCGCTTCTGGAGTATTTCAATGACTTTTTCAGCTCATTTTTAAATTTTTTTAGTGTAGTTGAGGAAGACACCAAACATCGATCTCTGGCCTCCACATGGCACCCACATGCACACATACACAATCACACGTACCACAGTTTTAGAGTTCATACTGCTGATCTGTCTATACACACATATACAAGCCAGGATTGTTTTGTTCCTTAAGCTCCAATGCCCATATTTAGACTCATAAGAGAGAATTAATACATGCTCCTGCTAAAAGGTGTCAGATGTGGGTCTTGGATCTTTTAGATACTTTGTGTCTGTATTTCCCTAGCCAAAAATCTCTCATTTTGAAATCATGAACATATATTCGATTTAAAATGCTAAAATGTAGGAAAAGGTTACTTCACTAGATAATAAGTTATGTAATTGATCTTTTGAAACTTAAAATCTCAAAGAATACTCAACAATTTTAGCTTTAAGTTTAAAAGTTGTTTGTAGCAAGATATGTTACCAGATTTCTGAAATAAAAATTTTTAGAGATGTAGAATACTCTTAACATACCTTATAGGTGATTGCATTTGAAGATATATACTTGAATAAAAGCTAATTTCATATTTTAAAGAGGTATTGGGGCTGAAGAGATGACTCCATGGTTAAGAGCATGCATTGCTCTCATAGAGGACCTGAGTTTGGTTCCTAGCACCCACATCAGGCAGCTCACAGACACATGTCACTCCAGCTTCAGGGAATCCAACACCTCTGCCCTCCTCAGGTGCCTGTATTCGTGTTTTTTTGAGAAGCGGTATTTCTTTCACTATGTAGTCCATGCTGTTCTTGAACTGACAGTCCTCCTGCCTCTATCTCCTGAGTGCTGGGATATTACAGGCCTGTGCCACCATGCCGGGCTCTTTTACTATTTTGAAACATTGATTATTTTTAACCTTTCTCCTAGATGCCAGGATAGAAGAATTTGTTTATGAGAAACTGGATAGAAAAGCACCAAGTCGTGTAAACAACCCAGAACTTTTGGGACAATATATGATTGATGCAGGGACTGAGTTTGGCCCAGGAACAGCTTATGGTAAGTGAGAGTGCAAAGGTTCTGATAAGAAATATTTTTATATTTAGATTTTTACTATTTAGAGATGCCAACATAAGCAAAATCAGTTTTAACTTTGAGGTTATTAAA
>NW_008360332.1:8088615-8093630 GCF_000622305.1 Nannospalax galili
AAGTAATAAATATATTTAAGCATATATTTATTCAGAACATTCACATTTTCCTTAATTCTAAAAATTAATTGACTTACATTGCTATTGATCTTCCAGTATCTCTGTTGTAATACTGTTTGTGCTATAATTACATCAAAACTTTCAGCGCTCATTTATTTTTTTATTAAACACACTTTACACTTGAACACACTTTACACTTGGTAAATGTTTGATCAAATCTTACTGCTTTTGTTTAAGTTTTACAATTGCAACTACATATGCAAATAGTGGTTATCTCTGGGTGTCCTAAATACATTGCATTTCTAGTTCATATTTTCTACCATTGTGTTTATAGTTAAGCCAGCTTTATTAGTTGCAGTGCTGACTTTATTTTTTATTACATTTTTATTCACTCCGACTGTCTGTGTCTGTAGGTAGACACATGCCACAGTGGGTGTGTGGAGGTCAGAGGACAACTTGCCAGGAGTTGGTTCTCTCCTTCTACCATGTGGGTCCCAGAAATCAAACTCAAATCATCAGGCTTGGGCAGCAAGTGCCTTTACCCTGAGCTGTCACACGAGCCTCCACATTCTCAGTTTGTAGGGATAGAGCTCAGTCTTGAATTAAAGGATGTAAAATCCAAAAGTCTTGTTGTTTGTATGTGTATGTGTGCATGTGTGTGTTCGCTTCTATGTGTGTACTTGCGTGTGAGGATATGTGGAGGCCAGAGGAATGCCATTAATCAATTGAATGGCTTTTTATATGTATAACATTGAAATATTTACAGTATTCTTCATAATATAATTCTTTGAAAAGTCTGAAAATGATTAAATTTTTTCAAAATGGTTTCTAAATTGTTATTTTTAATTTTAGAAAAACTTTGTCCTTTAAATGTACTTGTTTGTACTGGGTTCATAAAAGTATGGGGTGGAGACCAGCCCTTTCTTTACCTAGCAGAGGATCTAGTAGCACATGAATGTTAGAACAGCTTTTAGATTCTCTTACTTTCCCAGTCTGTTTGCACTCCTATTCATTCTCATGAATGTACCCTGATCATTGGAATTGGACTTCAAGAACCTATTGCTAGAAAATTAAGACAAGTCTTGGAAAAGTTAAATAATCTATGATCACATTGATAATAATTCAAATACAGACCTGTCTACATCCAGGGAGTTCTTAACTCCTCATCAGTCAGATCTAATCTCATTTTAACAATAAAAGGATTAAGATCTACAGAGCTTAACCTTGTTAGAGGTAGAACTAGAAATAGAAACCTGACCTTATGGTTTCCTTTTTTCTGTTCTTTCTAATTCAGTTTTGCTACTTTACTTGTCCTGTTGAAATATCAAGGCTTACGTACTGTAAAACATGAGCCTTCCCTAAGGCATTATTTATAGATATTTAAGATAAATGTATAGATAGAGAAACAGGACAGATTATGACTTTATCTACTTGTTAAAATATTTTAAGATTTATATTGGGCTATATCCCCAGGCCAGCCTTATAATTTTGGTATATCTGTCCTCTTTAGTCTCATTAGTAGAAATTAGGGTTAATGATATGATAAGGAGTTCATCTTTGTCTTTTTTGCTTAAATTTACTTTTAAGTAAGTGTGCCTTCCACATAATGTGCTATTTTTGTTAAAGTAAGCAAGTTGACAGCTGACATTTAAGCATATCAATTAGGTGAATTATCTTTATGTGATTTCAAAACTTTTCTGATGTTACCAGATGCTGGTTAAGAAAAAACAAAACTTCTTTCTTCCTTTGCAGGTAATGCCCTTATTAAATGTGGAGAAACACAAAAACGAATTGGAACAGCTGACAGAGAGCTGATTCAAACATCAGCCTTAAATTTTCTCACTCCATTAAGAAACTTTATAGAAGGAGATTACAAAACAATTGCAGTGAGTTGGAAAATGTTATCTTTTTTAGTCAAATAATTTAGACTTATGCTTAACAGTTTTTAGTGAATAATTTACCCTCTTTTTAAATATTTTTATTTTATGTGTATGAGTGTATTACCTGCATGTGTGGCAGTGTACCTGTGTCGTGCAGTGCCTGCAGAGGTCAGAAGAAGGTACTAGATCCCCTGGAACTGGCATTACAGGCACTTGTTAGCCACCATGTAGGTGCTGGGAATTGAACCTGGGTCCTCTGCAAGAGCAGTCAGTGCTTTTAACTGCCGAGCCATCTCTCCACCCCCATAATTTACCCTCTTAATGATGGTAAATGTATCAGAGTAGAACACCTAAATGTTCTGAACAAGTGCATATTCACAGACAGAACACAGACTTCAAGAAGGACTGTTAATCACATCATTTCCATATTTCAGTCCTAAACTGTTGATACGCTTTTGCATTCATTCTCATTCACTACCAGCACTAAAATCTATAGAGAAATTCCTGGAATATGAAAATATGATACATAATTTCACCATAGTATACTTACATATTTGTTTAAACTGGAACTAAAAACCTAATTATTGGAGGGTATATTTCTGCTATTATGCTTTATTTATTACTAGAAGTATATCATTTTTAACAATGTTATTTTTATTGCTAAAGCATAAAAAATGTTATCTTTCTAAATTTAATTAGTAAATAAAGCTTGTTTTATTAGTGACAGAGAATGCAGATCTTGATAGGTTTTTTTTTCCCTAAGATTGTTACAAGACTGCCCTTTATTAAACATAAAACCGTAGGCTTTAATTTGCATATCATACTACAAAACATCATACAAACTTTCCTCATGCTTTCCATGGGTTTACCTCATGTAAATAAGTAGTTTAGGATCAACATAAATTGAAATGTCTTGAAAGATACTAACTCAAGCTGAGGATGTGACCTACTTGCTTAGCAAGCTCAAGGCCCTGGGTTCAGTCCCCACTATTGAAAAATACAGCATATCAGTAGGATAAAATGTGACAAGAAACTTTGTTACTATAAGAAACTATGTATTGCTTAATATTCAGTGTATAAATTTGACATTCTGTTTTGGAGTAATTGAGTTACATTTGATACTGTGACATACTAAACACAGCCTGACCAATACTCCTTGAGGTAGATCACATAGAACTTCAAGGAACCTTACCTAGGTCTCTATTTTCTTCTCAGGAAGCACATTCTGGATAATCTATAACAGTTTGAAACAGGGTTTCTCACCCTGGCCACTTCTGACACTGTAGGCTAAACAGTTCTTGGCTGTGGGACCTTGCTTGTGTTGTCAGGTGTTGAGCAGCATCCTTGGCTTCTGCCCAACAAATGCCATTAACACCACCCCCCCAGTTGTGAAAAGTCAAGATAGTGCCAGATGTTCACTGTGGGAAAACCCCTGTAGAAGGGAATGTATTTGCAAAATACTAAAATCAGTATACCTTTGTTTCTATGCTGTCTTTTCCAGACTTCTCAGTTGTCTAGAATCTAAAGAATGTTGTGATCATTTTTTGTAAATTTTTTATTGAATTTTTGTGCATTCCGTACAGAACATCTTAATCATCTTTATTACACACACATATCTCTCTCTCTCTCTCTCTCTCTCTCTCTCTCTCTCTCTCTCACAGGAATTCATGCATTCTGTCATTTATGTTAAGGCCTGTTTTTATGTTAAGGCCTGTTAAGTTAGTATCGCTAGATGTCCCTCAGTGCAAGTTCGTCCACTGAGGTCTAGAGTCCCTCCCTTTAAGAAGATCAGCTCTTTCTCACCCGGTAGTAATCAGCTGTGAATAGTTCTTTGGCTAAGATTGGGGCCTTCTGCCCATTTCCACAGTTCTGTGCTGGGTTTTTGTCTGCTTGAGTTTGCATGAGGATTGTATATACTGACACCATTGCTGTGAGTTCATATGACCAGGGTCCCAGGAGCCTGTAGGAGTTATGTTTCACAAAAAAAATCAGGTGTGGTTTACCTATAATCCCAATATTTGGAAGGGAGAAGAAGGAGGATTGCCCCAAGTTGAAGCCAGCTTGGTCTGGTTTACATAGTGAGGACCAGCCCATCCTGGTCTATAGTGTCAGGCCCTATCTTAAAAAAGAAAAGTAAAAATGAGATACTGCAAGGTCGTGTTACAGCCCTAGTTTTATAAGCATAGAACATTATCAGTGATATATTTAATGGAAGGTAATTCCTTAAATGTGTTTGCGCTTACTGAATTTTAGTGTCTTTAGCCTTTCTTTTGTTTTCATTATTTATAGAAAGAAAGGAAACTATTACAAAATAAGAGACTGGATTTGGATGCTGCAAAAACCAGACTAAAAAAGGCAAAGGCTGCAGAAACTAGAAGTTCAGTAAGTAGTATGTATTTGTCTGTTTTTAATGGAAAAACATTTTAGGTTAATGTTAAAATTTATTTAAAATGTTTAATGTTAAAATGTATTTTATTAATATACCATGTAAAATATAGATTACCCATAAGAATAGACTGTGGCGTTCAAGACTCGTTTTTTATGAGAAGTAAATATATTCAAATCAGTGCAAAATCGTCCTATCTAGAAGCTTTATTCACTATTATTGATGTTGCTTAAAAGAAAAGAAAATCATAATACCTCCTACAACTGTGGCCTATTATTTATCCTTAGTGTGCAAGTGTGTCTTCTTGAGATAGATTTGTTATATTGGGAGGTGGAAAAAGATTTTAAGATGAGAATGAATCAAATTTGAGGGGACTTGCATATGACTTAAGAAGTAAATGAATTTTCTTTCCATATGACTCAAAATGACTAAAGAAGGGGCCAGAGAGATGACTCAGCAGTTAAGAGCACTGACTGCTTTTGCAGAGGACCCGGGTTCAACTCCGAGCACTCACATAGCAGCTAAAAACCATTCATAACGCCAGTTCCAGGGGATCCAATGACCTCTTCTGACCTCTACCAGTATTGCACAACACAGGTACACTTATACACATTCAGGCATTATACTCATACACATAAAATAAAAGTAATAAATAAAATATTTTTTTAAAAAAATAAAAATAACTAAAGGAATTGTCACCAAGAATAATTATAAAAATATTTAAAAAGTGTTAGCATGAACTCCTAGGT
>NW_008360332.1:8093725-8094070 GCF_000622305.1 Nannospalax galili
TTTTTAATTAGTAACTATATATTAAATATTAACTTTTTAGTTAATCTAATAGTTATTCTATCTATAGTTCCATTCCACATTTTTAAAAAAGAAATTAACAGGGCTAGAGAGATGGTTCAGCAATTAAGAGTAGTGTCTGCTCTTGTAGAGGACTCAGGTTGGATCCCAGCACCTATATGGTGGATAACAACTTTCTGTAACACCAGTTCCAGGGGATCCAATGCTCTCTTCTGACCTCCACAGGCATTGCACAAGACAGGTGCACTTAAACACGTGTAGGCAGTACACTCATACACATAAAATAAAAATAATTCATAAAATATATCTTTTTAAAAAACATTTTAA
>NW_008360332.1:8094145-8169170 GCF_000622305.1 Nannospalax galili
TGGAACACTTTCAAATATAAGCAAGTGTGAGTTTGTTAGAGGAAGCTAAGTCTGTTTGTTGTTTTTGTTTGGGTTTTTTGTTGTTGTTTGGGGGTTTTTTTGTTGGAGTTTTTTGGGGTTTTTTTTTGGTCTTTTTGAGATAGGGTTTCCAGGCTGGTCTCGATCTCACAGACTTCTGCCAGCCTCTGCCTCCTGAGTGCTGGAATTAAAGGCATGCACCACCACACCAAACTGAAGCTAACAAATTTTAATTTGAGCAAAAGGATGTTTGGTTAAGAGACATAATAATCCTACTGTTCATTGTTTCCAATGCCCCACCACAAGGAAGAATCATTGTGTTAATAAGTGCATTACTACAATGCTAGTATACATGATACCGTTTTCTTTTGGGAAAGAAAGGTTAAGAATTAATTTATAGTGAAATTTAAAACTGATAACTTGTATTAATACTCCTGGAGAAAAGCTCTTTGATATTAATTGAAAATTCAAGTGAATGCCATAGATAGCAAGAGACCCTAAATAATTTATTACTTTTTAGTGGTTATGATAAGTAAGTTTGTATGGTAAAATATGAATTGACTTTTAAATTACTAATTTTATACTTGAGAAAATCTTTAACAAGGATCATTGGGAGAAGAATGTCTGGATTAGAAATGAACCTTTTAATGATTTTGAAATAAAAATAGTATTATAACTTCAATACAAAAGTTTATTTAACAAACATTATGATACTCTGCCTTTTTACCTAGAAACATGCCAGGAAGCACATAGATTTAACATTATATGAAGTCCTTTGATTATACTGAACTATTGTACCACTGCTGTTACTATGTATAGGAACTAAATAAGAAACTGGACAACTTTGAAAAAATGGTTCTTCCTGATATATCTAGGAAAGATGTTGGCAATTGTTCTGTGCTTTATGTCCATGAAAATTTGTGTTCAAAATTAAAATAAAAGATGATACAGGTAACATAGTCCATCAATTTGATTTATATGAATCTTTTCCATAATTACTATATTACAAAAAATTTATCCGTAGCAAAATATTAAATTGGTATAGAGAAAACATCTACTTTTATTCTTTTTAAAAGAATATTTTTATGTGTGTGAGTATTAAGTGTGTATATAAGTGTTGTACCCTCAGAGGTCAGAAGAGGACATTTGATCCCCCTGGAACTGGAGTTACAAACTGTGGTTAGTCGCCATGTGGGTGCTGGAAACTGAACCTGGTCCTCTGCAGGACCAAGTGTTCTTAACTGTTGAGCCATTTCTCTAGCCCCCTAGTTTTATTCTTTATTTTACATAATCAACTTACTTTTTCTTCAGACACTATTGCCATTAAGTCTAAATTACTTTAGATAGGAAAAGTCCTTAGTTTATTATCACATAAAGCCTTAGAGCATACTGTACTTGGCGATCCTTTTGTTTTGTTTTGCCCTGTGTTTCTCTTTCAAGTAAATGAAAATAGAATATACTACAAGTTCAGGTTTGACGGGGGTCGGGGGCTGGTTTTTAACTGACAGCTAATGAGAGTATTCTAATCCCGGACTTTGATAATTTCATTGCTTTATAAATTACATGGATTATTTTGTAACTAGTCATTCCTGTCCTAGTAAGATTTGAAAGCTGGGTTTTATCACTACTTCAAGAACTTTTTTATTTACAAATTTCCTATGACCTCTTTTAAAATTCTGGATATATTAAATGTTAATTGTGTGAGATATATCTAATGAGTTCATTAATAATGCAAAATCTCTGTTACCCTCTGTTCACAAATTAGTAGATCTATCAGTTAAAAGAAAAATCTGGCCAGGTGTGGTGGTGCATGCCTGTTCTTACAGGTAATATAGGCAGGTGGATCTCTGTGAGTTCAAGTCCAGCCTGGTCTACATAGTGAGTTCCAAGACAGCTGGGGCTACAGGGAGACCCTGTCTCAAAAAGACGAAAAAAAGAAAAAAGAAAACAAAAATCTGACCCTGTCTCAAAAAACAAAAAAACAGTTTAGTGAAAAAGGAGAAAACCTGTTTTTTCCCACAATGAATTAAAAGTTTAAAAATAGAGCTGGAGCCCGGCGTGGTGGCACATGCCTTTAATCCCAGCACTTGGGAGGCAGAGGCAGCTGGATCTCTGTGAATTTGAGGCCAGCCTGGTCTACATAGTGAGTTCCTTGACAGCTGGGGCTACAGGGAGACCCTGTCACAAAAAGACAGAAAAATAGAGCTGGAGAAATGGCTCAATGGATAAGCTTACTAACTGTTCTTACAGGTAATATAGTCCATCAATTTGATTTATAATCTTTTCCATAATTCAGTTCCCAGCATCCACCTGGCAAGTAACAACTGTCTAAATCTCTAGTTCAAGAGATTCAGTGTCTCTCCTGGCCTCTGCAGGTATTGAACAACACAATCACACTTATATACATGCGAACAAAACACTCATACACATTAAAAAAATAAATAAATAATTTTAAAGTTTTAAAAATAGTTTGTGCATATTATAAAACTTGTGCTGGGGTGTGACTTAGTGATAGAATACTTGTCCTAGGTTCCTTTCCTAGCACCACAAAAAATAACTAAATAAAAGACGTAGTGGCACATGCCTGTAATCCCAGCACTTGAAAGGTAGAATCAGGAGGATTAGAAATTCAAGGCTAGCCTCAGCTACATAGTAAGTTTGAGGCCAGTGTGGGATAAATGAGACCCTGTTTACAAAAAATTACCAATAAATAAAAAAATCAGAGAAGCAAGGAAAATCTAATAATGCATTTAAATTGTAAAGTACCAATATTTATTTAGTAACGTTATCATAACCTAAGATAAACTTTCAAAAGTTTTTAATTTTATTAACAAGAAAAAAAAATCAGGTTTCAGAGATTTTTAGTATGCAGAAGTTCACACTTGTTTTGAGGGGCCATCCAAATTTGAGGGTGAAATAATCCTTCACATAATTCATAGAGCATATACTACTCTCTTTACATCCTTAAGTATTTCCAGAGCAATCTAAATCATTAACCTATAATCCGAATAAGTTTAGAGCACAATTACATAATCTTACCTTTATATGTCCATGGTTGAATTTAGTATTAGAACTACAAAGATTGTATGTCTTTCATCTGTCTTCAGGCTATGGCAGAGTCTAGCCAAGAACAATTGAAAAGAAAATTGTTGAAGGCATCAAAAATTTATGAAATAGAAATGAACTGTAAATAGGAAGTTTGTGGGTATGAAGAGGACTTTTATAGGTAAAAATTTAATTTTAGTTAGTTGGTAATTTTTAAAGAGGTACGATTTCCCTAGACAAGTGTAATTTAAAGTTAAGTATCAGCTCTTTTTTGTTTCTAAAATTCTAAATCTTTGGGAAAGTTAAATGGCAACCTTTATATGAAATACATAGAAAAACAAATTTAGTAGCTAGGCTTTCTTAAACAGAAAAAACTTCAACTCTTTGAATGCCTGTTTGATGTGTGCTTTATTGTGCAGAAGTACTTGTTTCAGTGTGTTCATTGGTTTAATGTGTTCTTTGTCTCTCACCTATGCACTTAAGCAACTAAACTCAGCTCGCCTTGAAGGAGATAACATTATGGTAAATTTCTCTTACATGCTCAACTTCCTGCATGTAAAATGGCTGAAGGTTTGTTGGCCTACTGTGTTTTATACATCCTAAATAAAGTGTCTTCTCTTGCTATTAGTTGCATATAAAAGTCTAAACAGTTAAAATTATGTATTCAGTGTGTCTCGACAAAAATGCTAGCTGAAGTGATACGGAAGAAGAAAAGACAGTACGTCTGAATTGCCAGATTTCATTGGGCATAACAAATACAGATTTTAAAACCATAGATATGTAATATTTTTTTATACCAAGTAAAAGATGTTAGTTTAGGCTGACATTTCACATTTTCACTTTAGGCAATGAAAATTAACAAAATTTGCCATACTTGGAAAAATCAAAAGTATACAAATTGACAGTCTTCTCAGTAACTCCAGTATTTACCTTACAGTGTTACCCAAATTCACAATTCTGCCATTCTAGGATAAGACAGATTCGATTGGTCAGGCCTATTCCATATCCAGTGCTAACTCATTTAAGAAAATGGTAATAACCTGGAGTAAGACAATAAAAATTGCCTATAATATCTAATACGCACATTGAGCTCAAATTGAGGACATTTTTGAGATACTCGGCTTTTATTTTAATGAAAATAAGTTGGGAGCATAGACAAATAGTTCATATATCTCAGCATATAAAAATTAATAGTCTTTAGCTGGGCGTGGTGGCGCACACCTTTAGTCCCAGCACTCAGGAGGCAGAGGCAGGCAAATTTCTGTGAGTTTGAGGCCAGCCAAGTCGACATAGCAAGTTGCAGGCCTGCTGGAGCTACAAGGAGACCCTGTGTCAAAGAGACTAAAAATAATAATAGTCTTTGGAGTGGGGTAGATGGCTCAGTCAGTAAAGTGTAGGAGGACCTGACTCTGGACCCCAAGCACCCACATACAAAAACAGGCATTATAGCGCACCTCTGTAACCCTAGCACTAAAGGGAGGGTAGAGACAAGCAGAACCCTCAAGCCTGTCAGTGAGCTCCAGGTTCAGTAAGAGACTCTGGCTCAAAAAATAAGGTGGAGAGTAATCAAAGAAGACACTGGGCTGGGCGTGGTGGCATATGCCTTTAATCCCAGTCCTGAGGTGGCAAGGGCAGGTGGATCTCTGCAAGATCAAGGCCACCCTAGTTCATATCCTGACTTCCAGGTGGGCTGTGACTATGGAAACCCTGTCAAAAAACAGTCAACAAAAAGACACTGGAAGTCAACCTTTGTTCTGTGCATGCACACACAAACATGTACATACACCACACGCACAAATAAAATTGATGGACCTTGGTATTATATTCCTAAATACATTACTTCCATTAGAACTGGCAAGAAATAAACAGTATATTTAATAAAAGTTGGTAATTGACTGCTGTTATTCTGTTAACAATGAAATAAAAGCAAGAAAAGTAAATTGGCCTTTTGGTATTTATCTTTGTTTCTAACTGTAATTATTGACACCTGGACTAAATTGCAGCTTTCATTAGATAGCAAGAGAATGCATTTATTTCCATTGTCCTATCTATAGGTAAATAAAAAGGGTGAAGATATTTCAGTCATTGTTAATTTAGTACATGAATCATAGGTTTCCTTTTGTCTGAGGTAAAAGATCCTAAACAATTAGCAAGAGTTTGCTTGATTTACTAAAAAAATTTGTTTTATTCTGTCATCTACTTGCAGTATTTAACTGATACTCTTAAATTTACTATATTTCAAGTGTATTGTTTTGAAAAAAGTTACATCCATAGCATTCAGTGTTCATTTATCTTTGCATTGTTTTTATTTACTAAAATTCTAGAATTTATGCCTGAAAGAGAAATTAGAAATCATGTAGTTCAAACATATGAAAGGATGGAACCTGTGATAAGTTAGATAGTCCCAGTTTTTGACAGCTGTTTTCTTGTAGAATTAATGTAAGATTTTAAAATTGATAGTTTATATAAAAGGCATACTTTCATAACACATTAAGCTGTACTGATTTAGATACTACTGTGTTTGTTTACATGAGTATGCCATTAAATTAAAATACATTTCTCTATAGTAAATTGTAGAAAATGCTAAATTCCAATTTTCATTTTTCTCTAATTTTTAATGCTGGCTAGATTTGGGCAGAGGAAGTGACAAAAGTAAGTAAATTGTTAAACTACAAAATCATGAAACAAGAATTTAATTATCATCATTCAGTCATTAGTTGGGCATCAGTCTTGGAGCCAGTTGCAACTGGTTTGTTACTTATCTTTTAAAATCATAAAAGAAATGCTCAAGTCTATTTGGTTAAAGCAGTTCTACAGAGTAGTAGAACAGTGGTCCAGAGATGCTTCCAGACATGGTAATAAATCCTGGAGAACAGTTAAGTGGTAATCATTCAGTGCCCAGCTGGAAGATAGCTGAAGTACTTGATTTATTCTTTGACAGCTATTTTTTCAATGACATTTTAAAATGTAAAGTATACTTAATGCCATGACCTCTGTTTTCAGATAACAGGATTTATCTTAACTTCCCTCATAGGAATTTTGGGTAATTAAAAAGTGTTCTCTTGAGCACCAAACGTAACTTTCCTTCACTTTAATAGAAAATCTCTATAAATATATGCTATTTTATATAGCTATATAAAACACAGGTTATCAAATATTTCATTTTATTTATACTTAAGGTCTTAATTATTATGCAGTGTAACAATTGGATCTTTTGTTTTTGTCCTCTACTACAGTGTCAGACTATTACTTCTCATTGCTCTCTATATATGGCTGTTAACCCCTGTCCCTCTGCCTCTGTTAACATTTCTCACTTACTTTCTCTGAGCTGGGAAATCAAGTTACAAAGCAAGAATTTAAAAAATAAAATACAACATTTAGTGCAGATGTGTTTCAAATGCCATTCAAACAAATGTCATTTACCCCATGGGAGCTCAGGCCTACCAAAGTCTGAACTCCAGATAAAGATAACTCTAACAGGTGCTAACTATGGCCTCAAGTTTTTAATGGCTTTATAAGCCTTAACTTTTTATTTTTCTGACTTAAAAAAGTGCTGATTTCTACAGTTTGTTTTATGCATAGGTTATTGACAGTGGAAACTTGATTTATGCTCAAATACATGAGCCTGTGAGGGAATTTTTCATTTAGACCACTACACAGAGTATCTCCCCTTTGGTACAGGTACACATAAAGTTTCTGACTTGATTTTTGCACCTTATCTACAAGGTCGAGAAGTTGGAATAATGAATGGGATAAAATTCATGAAACAAATGTCTGTTTTATATAAAAATACATGAAAATACAGGAAATTTGTCAAAATGGATTTGAAGAGTTATTTTTCTGTACTTTGACTTCTGTCATTTTATAATTAAAAATATGTATAGAATTCAAAATTTCATTTCCTGAAGACTTAACCTAAGCCCCTATGAAAGTATAGGTAGCACCAACCAAGATTTTCACAACAAATGCCTCAGAAGTATGACCAGCATTTCTGGCATTTAGATACTAAGTCTTGATACCACTACCCAATAGATTGCCCATTTTTCCAAGTTACTTCTTAAAGAACTATACCTAACCTGTAGATCAGGTAGTTTATTAGCAGTGATTCTTAGTACACGATCTTTTCCTAGAAATCTATACCTTAATTATAAAATTAAGTCAAAGAATAATAAGATATTCTAAAAGATGAACTATCGTTTGTAAAATTGTCTATAAACCTTTCTCATCTTTCTATGTTTCATTTCTTCCTAAATAAACTGATTATGCTGAACCTAATTTAACTTCCTTAGCTTCTTGGATTATTATTTTCAGTTTTGTTTAGAGAGGGACATATGACTTCATGATAACCTCAAAAATACTTTGAAGCTTGTTCAAGAAATGATATTCATTCCTGTTATTTACCTTTTTTATTTTTATTTTTTTTAATTTTATGTATATGAGTGTATTGCCTGCATGTTAATGAGTGCACCCATATCGTGCAGTGCTGCGGAGGTCAGAAGAGGGCTTTGGATTCCCCTGGAACTGGAGTTAAGGACAGTTTGTAGCCGCCATGTGGGTGCTGGAAATGGAACCCGGGTCCTCTGCAAGAGCAGTCAGTGGTCTTAACTGCTGAGCCATCTCTCCAGCCCATTATTTACCTTTTTTAAATCTAAAGTCTAGATAGTACAGAAGTATGACTTTCTAAGCTTTATAGCATCAGGTCTTTCTTCACTTAAAACTTTTTAATTTTATTCAAACCTAGAAGACTGATGTCATCTTAATGAGATCGTTTAATGTTATTTTTATTCCATTTTCTTATTAAAACATAATTTCCACTTTAGTCTTAACATCATGCTCATTTTAATCTGCTACCTGAGCTAAGTTATAACTGTACATTTATACAAAAATAGCTCATTATATGAAATTGCACTTTCACAAACACTTGTATGGAACTAGTCCAGTTTACTTTTGAAATTCATTTATTTTGGTTTGCTATAGCTTTTTCTGTTAATTAAAGCCATTTTGTATTTGGTCAAGCAGAACAGTAAATAGTACAAGTGTAACCTGAAATGATTGGAGGTTTTATGTCTTCTTAAATGGAAAGAACATTAATTCTTTCCTTCTCCTGGGACTTTGTGCTTAGTGCTGCCTTCTAGATAAAGTTGACTTGAGCCCTGCTTAAGTATTTTGGTCTTACTTGAATTTAATTTTAATCCTTTAATTATTATGTAATGTAATTGAAGCTTATTTTTATAAATCCAGTCTGTAAGTCCCCTTCCCCAAGTATATTGCCAGTGGAGTACTAAGGCAACCAATTATGTACATCTTTTGTTAACTGGCCCACCAGGGTAACTGTTGTCACCAAAGAATGAAAGCAATGGAGAAGAGTATGAAAGGAAAATGTTTGACCTTGTTTTGTACTCATTATATCATGGAAATGATGTGAATTATTTGCATATGGGGAAATTATTTATGCTATTTTGTTCTAGTACTAAACATACTGGTAGCCGTTAGTGCTATATATAGATCTCATTTCTGAAGTCAGTGACTTCATCTTGGTGGCTTAAAATCAGCCTGGATGGGAATATTTAGATCATACAAATCAGGATGTTAGAGTGCTTCTTTTTTCCTATAGAATTGGTATACTAACACCACACTGAAGGCCAATGTTAACTTGTAGAAAAGCATTTTCAACCATGATCTTAACATGATATTTATGCATAAAGCCTATTGTGCATACTTCAGAAAGAGTAAAAGAAAGACATTTAAAATGTAGGACAGGGCTGGAGAGATGGCTCAGCAGCTAAGAACACTGGTTGTTATTGGAGAAGACCCAGGTTCAAATCCCAGCACCTACATGGCAGCTAACAACTGTCTGTAACTCTAGTCCCAAGGGATCTGATGGCCTCTTCTGACCTCTGCAGGCATTGCACGACACAGGTACACTTACCTACATGCAGGCAATACACGCATACACATAAAAAATAAATGATTTTTTTTTAAATGTAGGACAAAGAATTCCCTGAAAAAACTTGCCTGAGAGCTGTGTCTAGCAGTAAGTAAGCATGGTCTCTAAACATAAGAGGTGAAAATCTATGGCTTCTCTCTTAAAGTCTCGGATTTGAAATGAAAAACACCTAGCAATATTAAATATTAAATTTACTAGAAAAGGAATAAAAATGCCTTGACTGTCCATAGTAGGTCTTCAGGCTCTTAAGAATATTAAGCTAGCTGGGCATGGTGGTACACGCCTTTAATCCCAGCACTTGAGAGGCACAGGCAGGTGGATCTTTCTTAGTTCAAGGCCAGCCTGGTCTACATAGTGAGTTCCAGGACAACTGAGGCTACAAGGAGACCCTGTCTCAAAAAAAAAGAATGTTAAGCTTTGGCATTAATAGATTCTTTTGAGTCAAGTGTTGGTATGGAATCAGTTCTGTCAAGGTTGAGTGATACAAGGTTTAGAATAGGAACAGGTGAGATTAAAGAATTGTCAGATTATAATTAAGAGTTTATTGGGGGAATTTTTTTTGTCTTTGTATTATAAAGTATTCTAAGTCTTCCAGTGAGATTCTAAAACTATGTCCTAATTTTAAGTCTGAACAGGAATTAAGAATAACTCAGAGTGAATTTGATCGTCAAGCAGAGATTACCAGACTTCTGCTAGAAGGAATCAGCAGTACACACGTGAGTGTTAATTCATTTAGAACAACAGACATTGCAATACCACTTAGGAGGCTAGGGCGGGAAAATTTTGAGGTTGAAGGCAGTATGAGCTCTTACAGAGGACACTAACTTTAAAAGAAATCAACTTTTAGGCTGGGTGTGGTGGTGCACACCTTTAATCCCAGCATTTGGGAGACAGAGGCAGGTGGATCTTCGTGAGTTCGAGGCCAGCCTGGTCTACATAGTGAGTTCCAGGCCAGCTGGGGATATAAGGATACTCTGTCTCAAAAAGACCAAAACAAAAAAAGAAACCAACTTTTATGTCTTACAGGGCTTATACTGAGTTCAATATTGTATAACTGTATTAATTCAACAGCGAACTTAAAAATTTTATAACCACTTTTGAAAGAGATGTATCTTTGCTCTGGAAACTGTTACTGAGTATGTTAAAGCTGTAATGAAATGCTTCTAAAAAAATTTTTTAAATATGTTTTAAAAAATAAAAAGAAACCAACTTTATTATCAAGGAAAGTTTAAAATACAGTACTTTCCATGATATGTGAAGAAAATTTTTAAATTTTCTCTTAAACCTCATCGTTCACTTTTTCAACTTTCTGCAAATCCTCATGTTGGCTTTTGTTGGCTAACGTTTGTTAATACATTGTTCACCAATATTAGTCTTAATAAGCCTTGTAGTGAGATACTAGATAAGTGATTCTCCCTCTTGAATGTTGTCCTTTGTTCCACCCTTGGCATGTACCACTTTAAAAACTGTTGAGTACTAATTATAATTTTCCATTACAGGCCCATCATCTCCGCTGTCTGAATGACTTTGTAGAAGCCCAGATGACTTACTATGCACAGTGTTACCAGTACATGTTAGACCTCCAAAAACAACTGGGAAGGTAGCAGTTTCCTTTTCATATATGGAAGTCCTGATAAAGAAGGGAAGAGTGAGAACTGGGGAGATGGCTTAGTGGGTAAAGCACTTGACACATAAGTGTGAGGACCTGAGTTTGGATCCCCAGAACTCATGTGAAGCCAGATGCAGTAGCACGCATGTGTAATCCCAGCATTGCTATAGCAAGATAGGAGGCAGAGAGAGGAGAACCCCCAGAATTTCACAGACCAATTATCAGGGGACATAGGGACAGGCATTGGGGAAAAGGAGTAAATGAAAGCAAAGCATAATGACATATACACATGAAAATGCTATAATGAAACTCATTATTTTGTATACTGACAAAAATTATTATAAAAAAATTTTTTTTAAATCCTGATGCATAGCCAGGTGCGATGATTCATGCCTTTAATCCAAGCACTCAGGAGGCAGGTAGGTGGCTCTTGGTGAGATTGAGCTGCAGGCCTGCTGGAGCTACAGGAACACTCTATCTCAGAAAAACAAACAAAAAAAGAAATCCTGATGAAAGAAGTTGAGATTTTTATATATGGGGACCAGTAAGATGGCAAAGTAGGAAGGCACCTACTGCCAAGCCTGATGACCTGAGTTCAGTTCCTTTACGTTTACATAGTGGAAGGGGAGACTCCTGCAAGTTGATCTCTGATTGTCACACACTCACCATGGCACATCTATACACACACACAAACCTCACAGAAAATAAATAAAATTAATAAAAGTTTTTAAGATTTCTATATATAAATCAATAGCAGGAATGAAGATCAGAGTTAAAGGTTTTGTTAGTCTGCATGCAGTTGCTTTTGTTGTTATTAATCAGACTTCTGAGATAACATTTTGAGCTTCTCTAGTACAAAAGGTTATTAACAGAGATGAGAAGATAATTTAAGTGAATACTACTTTAGTTCCATATAAAGCAAGCTATAAAGGTGTCTGAGGTTTTACTTTTACTACTGAATACTTTTTTGCTGTTGGTTGAAGATGATAGTTATAATATCCTTAAGGGTAAGATAATTTCTATTTGTTAATTTTGGAATGTTCTGTAAGATCTCAAGCCCCTTACATCATTATTTTATGTATGGTTATGTACTTTAAAGCAGAAGTATATAAAACACATAACTGAATCATTAATCACTTAATATTTATAGACTACCTTCCTTGGGGCCAAAAATTCCTGTATATTCTGGAGTTGTGTCTGCAAACAAAATAGACATAAATACTGACCTAGCAAATATCTCAGCTTTCACATTTGAAGTCTTAAGTAGTGACTAGAGAAATGGCTCAGTGATTAAGCATCACTGGCTACTCTTGGAGATACCTGGGTTCAGTACCCTGGGGATCCATCTCCCTCTTCTGGCCTCTTGTGTATTGCACAACATGGGTGTGCTTACATTGCATGCAGGCAAAACACTCATACACCTTAAATAAATAAATAAATTTTAAGTATAAGTAGAACTACAAGTCATAGATAGACAGGACATATAAGTAGTAAAAAGATAGAGGAGCAAGATGTGAGGCATATAATTGTCATTCAGCTGCATCTAGCAAAGTTTCACAGATGAAGTTATTTTAGTAGGAGCAGTCTAGATGAAGAAAGGGGGATAGAATGACTATTACAGGCAAACCTAGGATAAGAGAAAAGAAAGTGGCAAGTTCATTCTGTTTAGGGCACCAGTGTTGAAGTGGAGAATGGAATAGTATGTGACGCTAGAGGAACTGACAGGGTTGTACCATGAGTGGCCTTCAAAGTTAATTGTAAGGGGTTTGGGATTTATATAATCATTAGGTCAGAGGAATGAGAGGTGGCACTTAAAGGAAAAATACAAAATAACTTGTTTTAAAGAATAAGATTAGAAAAAGAATCACTCCACTGTTCTTTGCCTATTCTTCGAATTTAGGCTTAGACCAAAGTTAGGTACATCTACAAAGCCAGTTTTAGGTCTTAAATGAATTGTTGCCTGTTACCATTAGTTACTCTAGTAGGATTTACCTGATGGGTTTATGTTTCTTTGTATTTGGTATTTTGTTAGTGGTGTTCATATCTGAAGGCAGAACACCACTTTATCCCTACATTGTTAAAAGTATTTTAAGCCCAAGAAACCTTAATGCTTCCTTCCCTCTTTGTCCTGAAACTCAGAGTGTAGCAGATGGACTGTACTTGTTAACCGTCACACTTTAATTCTCTTTTAGCCACACAGTCCTTGACATTCAGCCATCCATACAAAATCTGATCACTGGTACATCAAATTAAGTGCTAACCTTACAAAGTAAAACCAGTGCTGTTCTAGAGAAGAAAGGCTGCCTTGCCTCTGTACTTTCAAAGAATTCTATTACTGCTAAGGACCAGTGACAGGGAGTCAGGAAAATTTTAGCCTTGTAGTTTTATCAGGATATGCTTTTTAAGGCAGAGAGGAGGGAGCCAGTATGGTGGTGCACGCCTTTCATCCCAGCACCTGGGAGGCAGCCTGGTCTACATAATGAGACCCTGTCTCAATAAAACAGAACAAAGTAAGAGTAGAGGGTCAGATGACATGGCACATACCTGTAATCCCAGCACTAAGGAAGCTCAGAAAGGACTACCCTAAGAGGCTAGCCTGGCCTACATAGTGAAACTTTTTTTAAGGCATTTAAATGCAGACCTTAGCAAATAAATCATCCAGCTCACACTAACCAATCTAAAAGCTGTTTCTGGAGTAGGACCATGTTGTTGTAATAGCATTGTTGTTAGTAATAGTAGCTAAGTAACAACAGTCATTTCTGTAGGGCTTAAATTGTGCCCAAGCACTCTTCCAAAACTTCATATGCGTTGCTGACTTTGTAATCCTTAGCCCCACCTGAGATGGGCACTGTTATTATTCATATTATGCACAAAGGAAACAAATACCAGGCACAAAGTAAATTTTTTTATTTTTATTTAACTTTTTAGTAATTAGATGATTTTAACATACCAAGTTACAATGACTTAATTGGTATTATTGCAGTGAGTTAATTTCACAGTTTTTTAAATGTATCAGTAAAAGTTCTTTAAAGGTGAAAATCCCCTTTTGTTTTTAACCATTAATCCCTATAAAATACATGACAAAGCTAAGAATTACTGCAAGTGTTTGACCTGTTCAACTAAAAGAATACAGTTCTAGTTAATCAAAATGGGGAATGTCACTAGAGGAGCAGGTTTCAGGGATGGAAAAAACAGCAGAATGTGTCAGAAGCACAGCTGTATACAAGTTTGAGATTCTGTTAAACATTTAAGCCCACAGGTATTCAAATTAAGATATGTAAGTCTAGCCAGTCCTGATAGCTCACATCTTTAAACTCAGCACTTTTTAGGCAGAGACAGGCAGATCTCTGTAAGTACTAGGACAGCCTGGTCTATATAACCAGTTCCAGGCCAGCAAGGGCTACATAGTGAGACGGGGGGTAGGGGGTAGGAAATAGGGGGTTCGAAGTAAGTCTGAACTTTGTGGTATGAATAATGACAAAATAACCTGTCTCGGGGGTAGGGGGTAGGAAGTAGGGGGTTCGAAGTAAGTCTGAACTTTGTGGTATGAATAATGACAAAATAATACTCATAAACATACCACAGATATTTAAGTCTGTGAGACCAGGTGGTTGAATAGTAGGGGGGAAAGTGTGTCATATAAGGGACTGGAAAGAGAAAATTGACAGCACATTTAGACAGTCTTTCTAGGAGTTCTGATGTAAAGAAGAAGAGAAAAGTAAAGCAGAAGCCAGGCGATAAAGTAGGATCTAGCAGTTCTGTTGTTTAAAAATAGATAAATAAATAATAACATGTTTGCAAATTGATGAGAATGATAAAAATAGATTGAGAAAATATGACAATAGAGGGGAGAAAGGGAAGAGTTCCTACAGTTATCTCCTTAACAGGTGAGCCTATGTACATGTAAAGGGATTAGCCTCAGAAATACAGACAGCTTGTCAGTATTAAGAGGAAAGGTGGCCAATTTCCTGGTTATTCTTATTCCTCAACTTTGTGTGTGGCTTAGCAGAGAATTGCTAGAATTTTGAATGTAGATGAAAGTCAGCAGGAGAACCAAAAGTGATTATCAGCTAGACTTGATGTAGTGTAGCATTGTTGCCAGGAAGTACTGTGGACCCACCTGAGGAGTCTAGTCACAAGTATAAGACAAAACAACATAGCCTTTTATTTCTCTCCGTTCACAGTAGGTACATTGATACTGAGTCTGTGAGTCGGGAGAATTTTACCAAGTTAGTAAAGTGAAGGACATAAGAGATGAAAGTAGGTAAGCACAGCGTGAGTGCCATAATAAATAATGGAAATGAAGAAAGTGTAGGGTCAGAAATTGTTGAAGTGGGATTACTAGGGGGAAAATGATCAAAGAATAGATGTTTCCAACAAGAGATGGGAGACAGCAAATGGTCGAATAATGTGAAATTGAACAACATAGAGAATTTGTTAAAGAGAGTGTTAGCATGGGAATGAGGAGCACAAGATTCCTCCTCCATTCACTTCTAGATTCTACCGTAAGAGCAGTATAGGACAGAAACATTGGCATAAGGAGAGAAAAAAGATAATGGGATTTTGCTGGTGGCTGACTGATTTCTTGGTGGCACTATGTTCCTAAAGAGAATTTCATTTTCTAGAGGAATGAATTTCATTCTGCTTACCGGATGAGAAGCCTTGTATATTTTAGCTAGCAGATTTATTAAAATTTAAATATGGAGGTAGGGTGTAGAACTTTTAAGTATTTGCTTAGCATGCACAAGCCTACTGTTTCTACTTAGTTTTTAGTACTTAGTTCTACTGAGGAAATAATAGTTTTAAAACAGAAACTCCACAAACTTTCACTTGTTTCTAATAGAACTTTTATTTATCCTTTAAAAACAATCAAAAAGGACCGGGCGTGGTGGTACACGCCTTTAATCCCAGCACTTGGTAGGCAGAGGCTGGTGGATTTCTGTGAATTCAAGGCCAGCCTGGTCTACATAGCTACATAGTGAGTTCCAGGACAGCTGGGGCTACAGGGAGACCCTGTCTCAAAAAGACCAAAAAACACCAATCAAAAAGCCAGGTATGGTGATGCACACCTTTAGTTCCAGCACTCGGGAGGCAGAGATGGAAGTTCAAGCTCAGCTGGGGCTACAATGAGACCCTGTCTCAAAAAAAAAAAATTAAAAAGAGAGAGCTTGTGAAATTTGCCATATTTTCCTATTGAGTCTTACATTTCGTTATAATAATTACCAGTCATATTATTTGAACTTATCTTCTCATCTGTATGTCCTTTAAGGGTAATTACAGTGTCATTTCATCTTTCTCCTCAGGTTGTGATAGTAGTGCTGAACATATTAGATAATGCATACTGTCCCTTGAATGAATAGGAAAATATAATGTGTTGGTTTTATGACAGAGTTCAGACAACCAAATATTTCTCAAAAAATTAAGAAAGCTTCATTCTCATGGTGGTATCTAATATTTAGCTTTTCTTGGATACGTCTATGTAACAATTCACAGAGGGATGAAAAGAGATTAATACATATTATGTAAAGTTTTTGGCAGCATTTTAAGAATAAACGTCCCTTCCCAGGAGGAAAGTTAGCCATGATGTTCACATTTTTTAAGTCAATATAAAAAGTCAGCTTTGAAGCAAACCTTCAAGAATTTTATATTCCAGTACCACCTGAATTGTGTCTGCTATATCTGGCCCAGGAGAGGAGAAGAAGATTTTTACACACTTTTATCAATAAAATAGTAAATTATTAACTGTAAATCTTTTTCCAATGTGAAAGCTGGTAAACAGTGCCACCAAGTGGTGATAGTAGGGACCTTTGATCTCTTGAAAATAGGTAACTGATGGGGGTTTTTGTGTTGCTTTTTTTTCAACAGTTTCCCAACCAATTATCTTTCTAACAACAATCAGAATTCTGGGACACCTATGCCATCTGCTTTATCAAATGTGATTGGTCCTTCTGCTATGGCTTCACCAAGTAGCCTAGTAATCACCTCTCCTAACCTCAATGACCTTAAAGAATCAAGTGGCAGCAGAAAGGCCAGGGTTCTGTATGATTATGATGCTGCAAACAGCAGTGAACTATCACTTTTGGCAGATGAGGTAAGTGATGTCCATATGAGAAGAAAAATCATATCACAGACAGGCATAACTTCCAGTAATACAACAAAGTACAAATTCCTCATTCAGACTTGAAAATCGTTTATCATGAATGTGTCATGGATTTCAGTTAATATTGATATTTAAAAGGTTTTATTTTATATAAATAGAACATCACAGAAATAAAGTTTTAAATGCTTAATTGCTAAATACCTTATAAAACTGCCTTTAATAACTTATTTTTCAGGAAAATGGATATATAAAATCTTTAAGGAGTTAGCCGGGCATGGTGGCACATGCCTTTAGTCCCAGCCAGCTGGGGCTACAGGGAGACCGTCTCAAAAAGACCAAAATGAATAAAATCTTTTAATAGTTTAAACAAATACAAATCCGATTTGTTTGCTATGTGTTTATTTTTTAATATAGCTAACAATTACAAATGTTTTATTTTGTAGGTAATCACTGTGTTCAGTGTCGTTGGAATGGATTCAGACTGGCTAATGGGGGAGAGAGGAAATCAGAAGGGCAAGGTGCCAATTACCTACTTAGAACTGCTCAATTAAATAGGGAGACCATGAAAGAGTACCCATTGTGACACCATATTTATATACAGTTAACTCTAAAGCAGGCTTAAGTATCTTTTCATGTTAATGTCTAAAAAAGAAAAAAAAATACCAGCCACTAGAATTTGGCCTTTCTCCCAGTAAAACTGCATGGTTAATAATTCATTACAGAATTTGTGTTAAGAGATTTCATGACAAGAATGGTTTCATATTATAAATTCTCTTTCTACTGAGGTTTCACTAATAAGCAACTTCTACTTTTGAGCCTCAACTTTAAAGCAAAAGAATTGTTTTCTACTGAATTTTTCATTAACAGCAAGCTTTTTCTTTTGTGTAAAATAAATTTATTGTGAGTAATCCCAGTGACTCATTTATTAGGTATCATTAATAGCCAAAGAATAAAGTAAAAACTTATTTTTACCTTGCTGCCCAATAGGAATCAGATGACTTCAATACTATGTGTTAGTGGGGCTTTTTTTCCTTGGTTTGGAGTTTTTGTTTGGTTGATTTGGTTTTGGTTTATTTTTTTATTTTTAAAATACTACTGAATTTTTTAAAGTTAAAAACAGCTAATCCTGGAAAAGTATTACCTTATTTCTTAGGGTAGTTAAGGTTCTAGAGCACCCAAGACAAATTCATTTCAGATAATTTTTTTAAGATTATTCGATTACATAATACATAATCAGAATTTCATCCATTAGTAACATACTACACTAAAGATTTGTTATTAAACAAGAAATGTTTGTAAAAATACGGGTTAGTACCACTACATTCATTATAAAGTAAATCATATACAGACTTATTCTGGGTTCACTAATTAAACAAGTTTTATTACTGAATATAGGTTATCTTGGTCAGGATCTCTGGTTATGACGTACATACTCTGGAAACTACTAATGACATATTTGAAGCTAGAGAATTAGTATATGGACTGTTGCTATGTATCAGCAGCGGTTACTGTAAATTAGCAATTAAGAATTTTGTTATTGTTAGGACTTCACCTCATCATTTATCAATTCAGCAAACATTTGTTGGCTGTTGATCAACTTGGTATGTTACTATGAACAAGATGCCCCTGCAGAGCTTCAAGACCAGTAGAGGATACAAAAATATGGAAATTTCTTGTTGTAACAGGATTACTACTATGAAGGAAGAACTAGAAGGTACTGTGTTTAGGAATCAACTGATTCAGATCTGAGGAGTCAGAAATGGTTCCAGGTAGAAAGAAAAAGATCTGCTGGGCCTAGAACCAGCCGAACATTGTTCAGACTGACTTAACACTAAAGTGCAAAAGTGTAGTTCATTTGTTCAGAGAATCTTGATACATCAAAGTAATAAGTTTTTGTACTTTAAAAAGGTGGCTATTTAAATGGCATTTTAAAATATCCTTTTGTGTTAAGAGCTTGGTAAACGTTAGAAATTTAAATAATAGTCCCAATTTTAACCTTTTATTTCTATGCTGCAACACAAAT
The DNA here is from genome assembly GCF_000622305.1 of Nannospalax galili. Taxonomy (NCBI): domain Eukaryota; kingdom Metazoa; phylum Chordata; class Mammalia; order Rodentia; family Spalacidae; genus Nannospalax; species Nannospalax galili. Next base: position 8,112,888 of record NW_008360332.1, read on the forward strand.
TCTACTGCAGTTTTACAGTAAAGTAAGATTCTGACTCACACTGTGAATTACATAAAGAACCCCCAAAGCTCTTCAAGATAGCTAGTGTTCTATAGAACCAACTGAATAAAGCTTTTCTTCTCCCTCAGAAAGGAAGGTTTACAGCCTAAAGTACTATACCATGTATTAGATTTGTCCAGATTTAGGCTTTGAAAGACTTCAAAAGTTCAGGTGAACTTAAACAGCTATTTAGGTTTAGCAAGTTAAGTTTATGAGCAGTAGAATGATAAAGGAGAAAATGCAGGTACTGGAGTGAATTGATTCTGGGCTCTCACATATTATGTTCCTTGTGTTTCAACTCAGATGTATAACTGGCATTTTCTTACCAGTAAAATGGGGATAATAAGTATGCCACCTGGCGGGAGATTATTCCACAAATGTTACTTTGTATTTCATGCTTTTCAGGCAAAGATCTGGCACATAGTAAACATGTTTTGTAAATATCAACTACCCCTTTTGGTCCCTGTAGCTGGCCTACTGGTACTGTGGGCTTTATGACTGGTTATGACTATGGACTAGAGGAGTATCTTTTTACATCTGTGCTCTGCTTATCCTTTCAGTTTCATTCTCCTCCACCCACTTTAATTCAGACCAGGTTTACTCACCACAGTCGGTGTAAATTCTGTATCAGAACCTTCTGAGGTTTTTTTGGTTGGTTAGGTAATTTATTTTGGTTTTGACTTAAAGTTGTAAGTTTAATTTTTACTCAGGTAAAGGCCCAAGGAGGTTGTTAAGCATAGAAGAAAAAGTTTGGGGAGCATATTAATAGTGCAATTCAGATTTATTTAAGTCCTTGGCCTCTGAGCATGATTCAGAAGTACAGTAATGAGTGAAGGATGCATATATGGAAGAAATAATAAGCATGGAGATATCTGTAGGCTCTTCACAAATATTTTTATGGTGCTATTCAAAATTTTTCACATTACAGGAGATGGGGGTCCCTAAAATTAAAATGTACCTCACTCTGGGCAATAAGGGACATAAACCTAGGGCTGGCCTCCCCAGTAAGCTAAAGCCCTTCCTCCTAGTCTGCTGTTATCCTTAAAATAACAAAGAAAGAAAAAGGAAGCTGCGGTTGGGCATCCATTTCTGAGGTAAATCATAGGGAGAAGATGATGGAGGACAGGACAGAAAACATGTTTCCCCAGAGAGGCCTAGTGTGATGCCATGCATTATTGGCAGAGTTCCTGAACTTCTCTATCTTCTCAGTACTCAAAAGTTTTGAATTATGTTGCCTAATTGCATAGGCCGAGTAAAGCGCTATCAAGGGAAGAGATCCTCACAGCCAGCTTTACTCCAAGCCCTCTCTGGTTAAATATAAATGGTCTCACCTCATCTTGAAACCATGAAGTTAGGAAAGAGTTCCAACTCCACACTTACCCTTTCTTATACTTTGTCCTAATTAGAACAATGGTTGTCAGCAGGCAAGATCCCCAAACCAGCAGTATCAGCATTGCCTGGAAACTTGTTTTAAAATGTTAATTGCTGTTTTCAAATATTCTACTTTATTTGTACTTTTGTCTACAAGGGCTGTGGAATTAGTAGTGTTAGTCTTCCATGTGATAACTTTAAATATTTTAAGACTAAAACTAAACCTCATCTTTACTATGTTCTGTTAATTGTAATTATATAGTTATTTTTATAATTTATTTATTTAGTATGTATCTTACTCTAGAATGTAAGCTTTCTAAGATAGACTATAATTCTGTTGATCATAAATCACTAACTCTTAGCACAAGGCCCGGCTCTTAGTATATGCTCAATAAATGTTTGTTGGGTAAAAGAAAAGATTGCAAATTCCCAAGTCTTCCCCAGGACCTACTGAGCCGAATTCTAGAAGCAGGACCCACAGTTGTACAATAAGCCATTGAGTAATCCTGCTGCAGTCAGGTTTGAGAATTACTGCAGAACTTGCCTTTCATTCTCAGGCCTACTATTTGATATCACTTCAAAGATTCCCCCTTCCCCCACAAACCTGTAACCCTCACCAACATGTCACAGGTGAGAAACTTTCTGATCTGTATTGTAAGTGGAAATGAAGGTGTAAGAATAAATTTAGTGTTGGTAAGAAAAGTATTGCTTAGAATACCAGGACCTAGGTGCTGTGGAAGAGTTTTCTAGGAATATGGACCCCCATCAGTGTAAAGATAAACACTAACCATCATATTTCCATACAGTGCCTTTAATTGGTGACTGTTTAACATCAAAAACCCTGACAAACCACTGAAGCAGTATTAGACTAATGTATATACATCTCTGTGCCTCAGGTTGCTAAGCCGTACTCATTCCTACATCAAAGTAGACTTTTTGAGAATTGTTAATGCTTTTTTATAATACAAATAAGTCATAATAAGCTGACAAAAAGAAAAAACTTAGTATTTAAAAAAACAATTGCCTACAATTCCACCATCCAAGGAGAAGCACTGTTATTTAGGTATATGCCTTCCAGACTCTTTCTGTACATTTATAGGTTTTTTTAAATGGGATCAAGTTGTATATGCCATTTTGTAACTTTTTCACTCAACAGTACCATGACTACCATTGCTGTGTCATAATGTATTTCTACATCTTTTTAAATAGCTGCATGGTATTTCTTCATATGTGCCACATTTTATTAAACTGCTGTTGAATTTTTAGGTTTCCAGTTTTTCACTAATAAACTGCTTTGAAGAACAATGTGCTGCTAACCCTTTTGTGTTCCTCATTATTTCCTTGAGTACTTTTAGGTGGAATTGCCAATAGAAAAAAATGAGTTCCTTTTTCAAAGCTTTCATTACTAACACCTTGTCCCCTAGAAAAAATTTAGCACCTTACACTCTCTTTATCATCAGTATATGAAGGAATGCTACAGATTGGGGCAAGGAGTTGTTTTGGGGGGCTTCTACCTGAATGTTCTTAGAGTCTTTTGTTGAGAAATAAAAGGTAGACAAACAATGCAAAGTTAGAACATCAGTCTTAATTTTTCTAACCGTCATTTTCTTCTGGTATGAGTTCTGTGATACTTCGGAAGTGTTTGTAGTACTACCGCCTGCCTTTAGGTTGTAATTCAGTCTCCTGTAAGGATTATCACCTTTTTTATTTTGGCTGAAGTGGGAGAGAAAAACAATTTTACATAGTCCGGAATCCTCTGGTGGTTTTGAGACAGACTTGATGTTGAATGGACTTCGGAAGGCAGGCAGAGCATGGGCTCTTCCCCTTGGTTGGGCTGGTCAGCCATTAAGCCTCTTAGAGCTTGTTCATCTCTAGAATAAAAATATAAACTCACCTGGCAGAACTGAAAGGATCAGTCACATTATGAAGAGAACAAATGACATCCAGTGCTTAATGACTTAGTAGGAGTTCCAACTGAGTGTATTAGAATAATTGCTATTGTCAACCTTTGTGGAGTATCAGTCATTGCCAGATAAAATCGTCCCTTGAAAAGTGTCACAATGAACAAATACAGGCTTATATGTCCTCCTGTACCTGTAAGTCTACTTAGACACCCTGGCTCATTTTGCCAGTCAGGTATTCAGAAGAGATACACTGAAGCAAGTGTCTAATGGGAGATGCCAGCATACCATGCTCTTGTAGCTGTGGTCAGAGTGGTAGAGATCTTTTTGAAAGGTAAAGGGAGCAGCACATCAGCACACAAAACTCTTTACCCACAGCTGACTTTTGTGTTTTAGAGGGCTGGACCTCTGAAGACTGTTCAACGATGGTACTTCAGTTCACTGAATTCTAGGAGCATCTCTACAGATGGAGAACACATAATTGATTTGTCCATACTGGGAGAAAACTAGAGAGGTGTATGACTTTAGTGAAAGGTTGCTCGACTATTTCCAGTAAGGTAAAATCCTACGGTTAGAGCTGCAGTATAGACAAAGCCCAGAGAAGCAATGTGGCCAAATCCAGTACATTTAAATTAGCATCTGGTTTGTTGATTATGACCCAAACTTCTCAACCAGTAAGTGAAAAACTTTCAGGGTTTGAAAGAAGGAAAAGACTAGGTTTATGAGGACAAGACAAAGTGACTGATTGGGAGTAAAAACTAGATTCGTGTAAAGAACTTTCTAAAGAGCCTGGTCCACAAAGATTTAGGGCAAGTTTTTCTTCCTAATCTCATTTCCCAGTGTTTTCTGGTCAAGCTTTACTAGTAGTACCCAACAGCATGCACTTAGATGCCTGTTTGCCTTTTGTGTATAATTTCTTTTAACCAGCTCCACTTGAAAACCTCATTTGTTAAGAAGCTGAAATACTCCTTTATTGAAGATATTCTGGATTTCCTTGGTCAAAATTACAATACACACACAGCTGTGGCACACATTGACCTAAATTAGAATTGTTTGCTAACTTAGTTGAATCGCAAGGCCAAGCACTTTGTGTCCCCTACCAGCTATTATACCCCATAAAACCATACAGCATTCTAATTTATATGAGATCTATTAATAATTTAGTGTAGGTGCTGTTGTGTCTATTTGCCTTAAACACTGGCCCTTTTTAATACATCATAAAGCATACTTTTTAAAAGAATAAACCCCATTATTCCCATTGACTTCTGTAAGTTGAATTTACTGGTGGGGGAGCTTCCTCCTCCCACTGTTCTTACAACAAACTGGGGAAATAGGCCTCCAAACTACAGTTTAGGTAATAAAATATTTATTGAGCTTACTAACAGCATATGGTGGCAGCTGGGTTACAAAGGTATGGACATCCTTGGGCTGTTCTCTCTTTCACATTTGAGCTTCACCTTCCAGATCTGTGGCTCTCAGCCCAAGGTGGTGAAGTGCACTCTTCCTCCTGTATCTATCCTTGGTCCCTCCGTCCCATGCACTTAAGGGGAGGTGTGACTGTCTCCGTCTGCCCCTCCCTTCCTTCGGAGAGTCTTAGAATCCAACCGGTTTGAAGTAAGTGGTCCAGAGAAGCTAGAGAAGAAGACTTCCAACTGTTGCTGGTCATTTGGAGGGCAAGCATATCCAACAACTCTCTTATTTTATACTGCCCATCACCAACTTATACTTTGCAAACTATTATAGCATGGACTTTTACTAGTTACATCTGAACCTCAAATTTAGGATCAGTCACCTCAGTTGTTGGGACTGGGATATTCCCATTGACAAGCTTCTCTGTAAAATGAGCTGTTTCCTTCCTTTCTCCTCTGGACCTCTTTTCCACTTTACTCCTTTTATAGTCTGTGTATATACTCCCTCTGCCTCCTTTCAAAAGTGTTGGGAAAATTCCACTTAACAGGAAAAAAGTAAATGACAAAGGAAAAAAAATCACTGAATATGTAATACTGCAGAATAATCTGCTCCATTGCTATTTGTGAATGGCAAATTTCTGGGAGACAAAACTGATCAAACTACACATTGACATACAGAAGCATGCTCAGGAAACTCCTAAGAAGCACATGTCAGAGGACACTGGGGACATTAAGCACTAAGGCAGAATTAAGAGGCCCAAGTTGCCCTCACGTAGGGATTAGGTTCGATTTTACCTGAAATCTCAGCACTACAAGTAAGCACAGAGATTACCATTTACACCCTGAAATACAACAAACCTGCCCTTGTCAGATGATGCAGAAGCAGAAGATTTCCCTTCCCCACGTTTTCTGCATTCTCAGAACACTTACTTGGCATGTGTCCACACATCAGTCCTCTCCATGCCGCCTGCTACTGGAGGGGTGTGCTTCACCCCATCCTGCCCTCCCCTAGTTGCCTCAGAATGTCCTGTGGTCACTGCCGATGAAGCTGGGGAGTTGACTGAAAGTTGGTAAACCTTGGCTACCACTGGCCTCAGCATTCTACAGAAGTGGATGTGAAAGGTTATTTTACTGCATGTATTTTAGCTGGAGGAAATAGAAGTTGCTCACTAAAACTCAAAATCTTACATAAATTACTTAGTTTTCCTTTCCTCCCTGTTAAGAATTACAGGAGAGGCTGGGGAGGTAGCTCTGTGAGTAAAGTGCTTGCTGTGCCAGTGTAAAGACCTAAGTGTGAATCCACAGAACCATTTGTAGCCAAGTGTAGCAGTGCTTGCCTGTAATCTCAGTGCCCCCGCAGTAAGATGGGGACAGAGACAGAATCTCCAGAAGCTTGTGGGCCAGCCAGCCTCCCATATGCAGCAGCAAACAAGAGACCCTGTCTCAAGGTAGAAGACAAGGTTGTCCTCTGACCTCCACATGCAGTCATTCATTGTGGCACATGTACAGCCACATATGCCAGAATAAACATACATACACATCATACAAAAAACTAATGGGAGCCCTCTGCCTTGGCAGTCTCATAGTAACAGAAACCTTACCCAGGTACTTGCTTCTTGCTGACCTCTGACCCACCCCCCTTTCACCACTGCATACACAGCCTGCTCACCACTGCCTCAGACTGACTGATGGAAGTCAGAGCACCAAGGCATGAGAGCCATTTCTTCCTTCTATGCTCAACCAGCAGCTCTCAGAAAATACAACTCTCAAGTGCAAGAGCTCTTAGGTTTTGCACACACACACAGCTAATTCTCCCAGGAGAGCACATTCAACAGGATGCCTAGTAACGATAAGAGCCATTAGTGGACACTTTGCAGACCTGGCACCGGGACTCCTTTTGTCCCATATCCCTTGAAAGGGAGCTGTTAGCCATTTCTACCCTTGCAAGAAGTCCCCCTTGGTGGATGACCCCACACTCAGGCTTTTATTAAGACCATTGTGCAACATCTATGTGTTACCTTAGAAGCCTGCCCTATTACTAGGATCAAAACCACTTGCTGTTGCTATAAAATAGTACTACTAGTAGTCTATCCAGATAGAATGTGTTAGTGGACACTTTGCAGACCTGGCACCGGGACTCCTTTTGTCCCATATCCCTTGAAAGGGAGCTGTTCTTAGCCATTTCTACCCTTGCAAGGAAGTCCCCCTTGGTGGATGACCCCACACTCAGGCTTTTATTAAGACCACTGTGCAACATCCATGTGTTACCTTAGAAGCCTACCCTATTACTAGGATCAAAACCACTTGCTGTTGCTATAAAATAGTACTACTAGTAGTCTATCCAGATAGAATGTGTTAGTACTAAAAACCACTTAGAACAGAATTAAGACTATAGACTTCAGAATCAAGCAAATTTTCAAATTCCAATTCTAATCAGCTGTGTGTTGAGCAAGTTACATAACTTCAATTCTGGTTTTTTTCATGTATAAAATACAGATTGAAATGCCTGCCTCCTAGGTGTTTAGCAAGCAGTTCTCAAAACAGTTCCTTGGACAGCAGCATCAGTATCACTTGATAACTTACTAGAACTGCAAATCCTCAGTCCCCTACTGAATCAAAAACTCTAGGGATGGGGTATAGTAAGTTGTGTTTTAACAAGCCTTCAGGGGCTGTGATGCACGGGGTACAGAGTGAGCCACAGTTGTGTGGATTAAAAGAATTCAAGGAACTAGCATGTAGTAAATAATGATTTCTAGATAATTGCTGTTAGAATTTCTAAACTGATGGTCTATACACGCATTTCAGAGAAAATTCCATACATATCTCTCATAACACTTCTTACAACAATTTGACAGCCAGAGGTTTGAGATTAAGATTTCTGATGAGCATATGAAGTTTATACATACATCCCTGTGCTTTAACCATGTAGAAAATGACATTTTAACCAAATATTAATCAACTAAAATCTCTATAAAAAAAAAACATTTCCACCTCTGTAAAAGTGTTAGCAAAAGGGGGGGGGCGTCAAGATTTTTCTCAGAAAACAGTCCAGAGTCTGCTTCCACACAGGAAAAAAGTACAACTTCCAATTGCATGGTGCTGTTATAAAACAATCTCTACCATGCAGTCATAGCGTGGCTAATGTATTCCATGCACCTTCCTGACAAATGTCTCAAGATAAATTTGTTTCATAACATAATCCTGGAAAGCTAAATGAATTTACCTTCAACATAGGGTGTTTGGTTATACACGTTTCAGGAAGCTAAAATAACTGTGGTTTTAGAACAGTACATCATAAGCCATTCTTTTATGAGAGTATTAGCAAGCCCAGTAGAAATTAAATTTGTGGTTATGTAGCCAAAGACAAATTATTTACTTAACCTCATAGGCCCTCAGCTTTCTCATTGGTAAAATGAAAATATTAAACCTCAGATCTCTAAGATCTTTCTAGCTCTTGTATCTAGCTCTTGAGAAAAGCCAAAGTTGTTCAGGCCTTAATAACTAAGCTAAACCCCAGATTACTCATGTGAACAGTGTGCACAGTTCTACCAGCAGCTATTTGATGGGGTTTTCTTTATATTTTAGATTACAAAGCCTCTCAGAATTCTCTGAAAAGACTGAATAACACCTGCTGAGCAATTGATTTGGAAATCTACCTCAACTGACCTAGACCTCACCTCAGAGGAAGAGGACACACTTCATGCTCAGACTTTCTAGTGGGTTCTAACAAGCATATAACCAACAGTGGCAGTTACCATCTTGTGTATGATTGGGCTTCTACATTCCTTGTAAAATATTGCTAATACACACTGATGTTCCTAACATTGCTAACGTTTATTGGCTTACTGTTTATGAACATTATCTTCTTTAAAGCCAGTAAGAAAGTATGTTTGCCCCTGTTTTGCAGACAAGAAAACAGTTAAGGTTACTTAGCTAGAAAGTAGCAATGCTAGGTCTTGTCTTCCCAGTTCCAGAGCCCAAGCTTTTTTTAAACATCTGTGTGTGTGTGTATGTGTGTGTGTGTGTGTGTGTGTAAGCATGTATGTACATGCCACTGCACACATGGAGATCATCAGAAGACAGCCTAGAGGAATCAGTTGTCATTTGGGGCGGGGGGCATGCATGCCATGACACAAACATGGAGGTCAGAGGACGACTTCTGGGGTCGGTTATCTCCACCTACCGTGTGGATCCCAGGGACAGAAGTTAAGTCATCAGTCTTGGTGGCAACATTTTTACCCATTGGCTCAAGAGCCCAAGCTTATAATCAGGGTGTAACAGACACTTTAAAAATATATATATATGTGCCCCCAAAATACAGCCAATGGTCCTTTATTTCCTGTACTTCTGGGCTAGTAACTTTTCATGAGGCATAAAATGTGTTGCTCTTAACATAAAGTAACTGTAAACTAAAAATACACTGTTCATCAAGCAAAGTGGGGACCTACCAGCCCCATCACCAACATCTGAAAGGCAGAAAAGTCAGTGTTGGCTTCATTCAGGTGTTTTCTTAAGTACAGTCCCTAGAATCAGTGAGGGATGTGTCCAGCAGAACCTGGGAGAATCTTAGGTATGTGTTTGAGAACCACTTGTTTAAATAAGCCTGGGAAACTAAAGCTTTTCTGTCTCACTTTAAAACTAATTCACCTGCAAGAAATAATACAATGACAGAACCCAAAATAACTACACAAAGCTACTACACTGCAGTGTAATGCCATTTTACTAACAATTAAATAGAACTTCACTAATGAGGAATTTGATAAGTGGAAATACTCAGAACATTTCACCAGAAGAGGGAAGAGCTTATTCCAAAATCAACTAAAATAGGATAATGCTTTCTATATTTGTTTCTCATGAAGATGGAAAATCTAATTTTGTTGGAGGTTTTGTTTGAGGTTTTGTTTTTTTGCCAGACTCTTAGTTTCTTTAAGTGACTTCTGTCTCTTTAGCAGGACAAGAGTTACCATTAAAAGTAGTTGCCGCCCATGGCATTTACCAGGTGCCAGCCATTGTGGGAGTGCTTTCTACACGTTATCTAACCTCATTCTTGCAGCAGCACTACATGGTAGAGACTTTTATCCTCATTCTGCAGAGAAAATAAAGAGCCAGGCTCTGTTCAAGGCTCCTGGGTCTCGAGATACAATAAATTTCCTGAGCTGCCTCTCCCTTCCCTTTCCTGACGCGAATGCCTTACATTGCTCTACCCCAAGGCTAACAGACATGAAGTGAGCTCTCTAGACTTCTCTTCATAGCCCATTCCCACTTTTCCTTTAACTCCCAACACCATACCCACTGTGGCTAACTTTAACCCCAATTTCTATAAACTTGGGCCCTCAGACTCCCAGAGAGCTGCCCAGGAAAGCTGCTGAGACTCAAGGATCCTACCTTTGTGAGAAGCAGCAGCACAAGAGGCTGACTTCATAAGATGTGAAAAATGTATCGAAAGCAGTAGTGACCATAGGATAGAGAACACCTAGCCGAGACAATGACTGACCGAGAGGAACACTGAGGAAAGTGTGCTTGTTTTGACAATTAGCTTGCCATTTCTGCTTCACAGCCCTACACAACAATTAGCATATACTTCATTAAACTATTAAATGAGTTGGATCAACCTTGTGAGTTTGGACTTTTTAAATATTTTATTTTATGTGTATGCATCTATTGCCTGCATGTAGGTAAGTGCACCCATGTCTTGCAATGCCGGCAGAGGTCAGAAGAGGATGTTGGATCCCCTGGAACTGGATTTAGACAGTTGTTAGCTGCCATGTGGGTGCTGGGATTTGAACGGGGGTCTTCTGCAAGAACCCCAGTGTTCTTAGCCACTGGGCCATCTCTCCAGCCCCTGGACAATTTTTTAAAGTTTAATATTTTATTATTTGTACGTGTGCATAAGTGGGGTGCATGCATGCTGTGCGTGCATGCATGTCCCAGCACACCAGTAGAGATCAGAGGACAACTTTCAGGAGTTAGTGCTCTCCTTCCAAGATCACTGAACTCAGGCCAGCACAGCAAGCTCTTTTACCCAGTGAGCCATCACTAGGTTTTGGATTATTTTGTTGGAGTGAGGACTTTGTTACTACCATAACAATGCTATAGTGCAGTTTGTTGAACGCATTACTTTCAAGTTGGAAAGACTATTGATGATCTCTAGATCAGAGAGCATATATCTACCAATGATGCATACATTGTAACAAAAAGCAATCTGTGTGTGTTTGGTCACACTCTGCCTTACTCTCTTGAGAGAAGGTCTCTCACTGAACCTGGAGCTGGAATGACAGCCAGCCAGCCCCAGCAGTCCTCCCTATGCTCCCCAAAGTATTGGAATTACAGATACGTGTGGCCACACCTAGGTTTTTATGTGGATTCTGATGATTTGAACTCAGCTCTTCATGCTTCCACAGCAAGTGCCATCACCACTGAGCCATCTCCCCAGCCCCCAAAGTTTATTTCTCTGGTGCTAGGGATTGAACTCAAGGTGTTGGGCATGCTGAGCAAGTGGCCTACCACTGAGCTACATCCCCAGTCCCCAAAAGACTTAAATCCCCTTGGTGTGGTAGTAAACATGTAGTAGTCCTGGCCCAGAAACTTAAAGCTCGTGACAGACGTGTCTGCATTAGCAACCCAGCAAGCTGTGGCTGAGAGCCCCTTCCATTTGTGGTCACGTTTTATTTGATCACAGGAGCCACAGTAATGGTCAGAGTGGGGAGGCCAGGCTTCCTTTGCCTGTCTACCCTACCCATTTCCCAACACTCTCATCAGCAGAAACCTTGCAACTTCAGAGAACGTGAAATAATAGTGATGATGACTTAAGTGCTAACAGCCTAGCAGGCCCTGTGCTAAAGGTGATTACACACACCTTGTTTTTACAACCTGTGAGGTGGGTTCTCCTCTTATCTGTATTCCACAAAAAGAGAAGCAAAGGCTCTTAAATCACACAGCCTGGTAAAGAGGCAGAGTCTGGGCTTTGACCTGAGGCCCCCTAATTCTAAAAGCCTTGCTCTCTTTCTACAGAGGGCTCTGCAATGAACTGTTCTATCATTAAGCATGGCCACAATTTAGAATGGGCAGGAGCAGAAACATCCTTTCTGCAGCCTCTGGAACACAAGCAAACAAATGACTCAAGCAGAGTTTGGAGGCTGCTGTCCCGTGGGTCCTCCAGGAAGCGGGGTCCCTTTCCTCTTGTTCCTTACTTTGCACTGTTCCTTCTGGTACCTGTAACAGGGTCCCTTCCTATCTCCATCCTTAGTGTAGGAAATGAGTACCTCTCCCCTCTCTTCTACTGTGCTCATCTTAGTGGCTTGGTGTTCTAGTTTGCTTTCAATTGCTGTGACAAAACACTGACCGATACCAACTTGGTGAGGAAAGGATTTATTCAGCTTACATCTCCCAGGTCACGGTTCATCACAGTTCATCACAGTTCATCAAGGAGCCCAAGGTAGGAACTCAGCAGGAACCTGGAGGCAGGAGCTGAAGCACAGGCCATGGAGGAATGCTGCTTACTGGCTTGCTCTCCTGGCCCGTGCTCAGCCTGCTTTCTTATACAGGACCACCTGCCCAGGGGTGGCACCACCCACAGTGGGTTGGGCCCTCTCACATCACTCAATACCCACATCACTCCTTGGGCAGTCTCCTGAGAGCCAATTGCTTGAAACAGGGAGCACCTTCACATCCTGTAAATGTTGATGAGGCCCCCAGGTGAGTGCACCCAAATCTTTGAAATCTACAACGTGCCTGAAAATTGGTACTGCCGCCAAATCCAGAACAGTGTAGAGTTCTAGAGGAGCCTCCAGTCTCTCTGAATCCTTTTCATTCTCCTGAAAGATGTCTATGCAGTGATAAGACCGTATGTAGTAAGAATATTTGTGTAACTTTTATTAAATTTGTTCTTGAATAATTACATCCATGTATATAGTTCATTCTGATTTCTGTAACCCCTACCTCTTAATTTCCGTAGTAAGAAATAATATTTGTGTAACTTTTATTAAATTTGTTCTTGAATAATTGCATCCATGTATATAGTTCATTCTGATTTCTGTAACCCCTACCTCTTAATTTCCTTCCCAACCCTGTTACTCGCTCTGCCTCCCTACAAAGCCCTTTCCCACACTCATGTCATTTTGTGACCCACTAAGTTTAACCAGGGCCTTTTGTGTGACAGTCGGATTGGAACTATCCATTGGTGAATTCATCAATGAATGAACACCTACTGAACGCTTGGCAAGTGCTCCATGTGCACTGCCTCATCTAACCTTCACAGCAGTTCTAGAAGCCAGGCTCAAGAAACTAGGTAAAGGACAGGGGAGATAGCTCAGTTGGTAAAGTGCTTACCTTGCAAGCGTGAGGACCTGAGTTTTGTTTTGTGGGGCTTTTTATCATTATTATTAAAAAAGCTGGGCATGGTGGCACAGGTTTGTAATCCCAGAACTGGAGAGGAGAAGTTGGAGAGGTGGAGACAGGTGGATCCCTGTGACTCACTGATCAATGAGTCTAGCTTACTTGGTAAGCAACAAGTCAATGAAAGATGCTGTCTCAAAGAACAAGATGGACAGGTCCTAAGGAATGACACCCAAGGTTGTCCTCTGGTCTCCACATGCATAGGCACACACAGTCCCAGAAGTAATAAACGACAGAAGCAGGAACAGAGGCCAGGCAGTTTGTACCCCAAACCAGAGTAGTGAACTGTGCTATAAGACTGTGAATCTATAGTTGCTGGCAGGGTTGGGAAGAGGACTTGAGGCTGGGTAGAGGCTCAGCTGTAGTCAGCCCAAACAATGGAATCCTTCAAGAAAGAGGGAGTGGCCTGGATGGGAGGTCTGGCGAATCCCTACACAGAGGTGGAGTGAGGTCTAAATTCTGATGCCAGGAAAGGAGGAGGGTCACGAGGCCAGGAGGTCGAAGAGAACGTGAGGAGTCACGGGCAGATGAGACGGACTTTACTCACTTGCACACAGGGGGCTAGGCAGCAGATGCCAACAGATACACTGGCACACATGGATTGCACACAGACCGCAGGTAGGCACACATAGGCCTACACAGGCTGTCTGGCAAAGGCAAATGGGGAAGGTGAAGGCACATGCTTCTGACCTCAAGGCCATATTTATACAGACTCACAAAAGAGTGGCGTTTTACCCCAAGAACAGTTATAGAACAGACTTCCTCAGTTTACTTTTGAGTTCCCCAGACATGCAGTGTCAGCCATTTTGTGCTGACTCATTGGCCCCCAGATGTCCAGCGTTAGCCATCTTGACCCCCACCATATATCTGTAATAGCGCTATGTTACCTAGCGAGAAGAGGGCGATGTCATCCACGTGAGCTTCTATGCCTCTGGAAGACGAAGTGGTCAGCACAGAGGAAGGATCAGTGGGGTCACCCCACGGGATGATGGGAGTCCTTCCACTGGAAAACAAGCAGGTTCTGCTTCCTCCAAGAGGTTTCTCCTACTGCTCCAAGGCATGACCACCAGCAAGTTACCTAACTTCTGGTTAAATAAGGACTATTAACAGTCCCCACATGCAGATGACTTGTAGCGACTAAATGAGATAATTACTGGAAGTACCTTGCTGTGTCTGGTCTCTCCCTGTGCAAATCCTCCTCTATTATTATTATGATTGTGCCATATCGTTAGACTCTAAAAAAAATCCAGAAGTCACAGAAAAACCCTTCTCAACTCATATCACTATGGCAAGTTTGTGGAGAAGAAAGTTTTTGCCCCCGAACTCTGAGGCAGAGCTTCCCTCATCTCTGCTAATGACGACCATAACTCCAGGGGGCTCCTTCCCAGCAACCCTTTCACCAGCATCACCAATGAGAGACACATGAACCGGCTCAAGTCCCTCCTCTTTCTTATTTGGTACACTCCAGAGTTAAGGCCAAGAAGCTGAGAAACGGAGGGAAGCAGTTGACAGATGTAAAACGGCTGCCAGCCCAAGCAGGCCCTGAGTGATTAGACTCGAGAGCAGGCCATAATTTACTCTAATGATGATGGGAAGGGGTGGGAGGACAAAACTCAGAGGAGGGAAAACAGATGCCCTTTGAAGTTTCTCATCAAAAATCTAATGAACCATACTCTGTGAATGCAATGGTGTTTTGCAAACGAAACTGCAGTTCTTTCGAATGTCTAGCCTCAGAGCCAGTTCTCATTCCTTTCCCATCCCACTGCCAAAAGAACATTGCTATCTTTGCCACTGCTGATGTTATTCTTTGATTGACTTGTTTTTTTAAAGTAGATCCAAGATATATGGACCCTAACCTTAGCATTTGGTCTCACCATGTCCTGATATATAGTAGCTGCAGAGGCTTTTGGAAGACACAATAAAGGCATTAGATATACATCAATAATAGTCCTTCTTTTGTGTTGAAACCATGAATACTGACTAGCTAATGTTCATGATATCCCTATGAGATAAGCAAGTTTTATGATCCTGTTCCAATTCAATTATTCTTCTGTGTTTTAATTAGCCTAGATGATTGTATTTTAATTTATCTCCATAATGTGATTTTTGCCAGCTCTCTATCTTTTCTTCAAAAATTGTTGTCATAGTTGATTATCGCCAGCACAGATAGTTAACTGCTATGGAATGGGGCAGGCGAAATGAAGACTCTAACAGGGAAGGTATTGATAAGGACTAAGGGGCATATTGGGAGGGCAGGTGAGGGGGTACAACCCAGCTGTGTCAGGAAACAGTCTAGTTGGTCTCAGTACAATTGACAAAGGCAGTAGCTTAGATAAAAACTTGGGTTTCTGGGTAATAGTTTTAATAGCTGAGGATGCAGTGCATCAACAGATGTACTAGATTGTCGCTGAAGGGGATATATGGATATATGTATCTTTCCTCACCTCCATCAGAGGAGTGTTCTCATCTGCCTACTGATGGAGGGTTTGTCCATGTGACCTTCTTTGTGCAATGGAATCTTAATAAGTGCCTTAGTCTGTTTTGTGTTGCTTTAAAAGAATACCTCATGGGCCTGGGTACTTTTATAAGTCAGTGAGGTTTATTTAGCTCAGAGCTTGGGATGTCCAAGAACATAGCCTCAGCATTGGCTTATGATGAGGGCCTCTTAGCAGATAACATCACATGGTGACACAGAAAGCAAGAAACCAGGGCAGGGCAAGACTCATTCTTTTATAACTACCTACTCTTGTGGTAATTAATTCACTCCCAAGATAACAAACCAACTCTGCAAGAGAGCATTAATCCCTTCCAGAGGGCAGTCATGACCCAGTCATCTCCCAGTCATCCCCACCTCTTAAAGATCCCACCAGCTCTCATTACCACTATGTTGGGGACCAAGCTTCCATCAGGGACCCTATCTAGACCCCAGCAACAGGATGATAAGCACAGGCTTGGAATGTCTTGTATCTGCTGGACTAGCCCTTTGGGGCTTGTCAACGCTATGAGAAGAGCCCACCCTAGTAACACAGTTCAAACAAGTAGGGAAGCAAATGGAGCAGACCTGGAACACATCTACTGCTTGGAGCAAGTCTGAGCAAACACAACGTCAAGAATATTAAATCTAGAAAGTTCTTTGCAGCTTCAAAACCTCCACTGGGGTGACTTTCTTTGCAGTCTTCTTCCCAGTACCAGTGTTTTCTCATTCTTCCCATATGAACCTACACATCATTTTCTTGGAACCCCTCACCCCGACTCTCCTGGCATAGTCTCTAGTATATACCAGGCATTTAGTAAATATATATGGAATGAAAACATAACCAAAAGCTCTCCTGAGGGATGAGGCTGGGACTACTTCAGTGATGACGCAGAGCCCTTTACCAGGGGAGCTTTGAATCTGCAAGGCTAGCCTATCAACCACTACCCAGTGGTAGATAGAAGTTCATAATGACGCTGCATTTTTGGTTAGGACTGACCTGAGAGGCAGGCATGATATCTGCATAGCAAATTGAGCCAAAATTTAGTGTCATAAAAGAGCAAACAGAGGCAGAGGTGCTGCATTTTTGGTTAGGACTGACCTGAGAGGCAGGCATGATATCTGCGTAGCAAATTGAGCCAAAATTTAGTGTCATAAAAGAGCAAACAGAGGCAGAGGCAGGCGGATCTCTGTGAGTTCAAGGCCAACCTGGTCTACATAGTGAGTTCCAGGACAGCTGGGGCTACAGGGAGACCCAAACATTATTCTCAGTCTCCAGTACTGCAAAAATCAAGCAGTTAATCAATCAACCCTGGAAAACAAAATTAAAAAAAAAAAAAAAAAAGAAAGAAAGAAAGAAAGAAAGAAAGAAAGAAAGAAAAGAAAAAAGAACAAATAGCTCTCAAAGTTTCTGTGGCTCAAGAACTGGGGAAGAGCTGAGCTGGGCACTTCTGGCTCAGGTCTATTATGAGTTTGGAGTCAGGTGGGGGATGAAGAAGCTGGGGGATGACTAGGAGCATCTTAAGCCCTGCAGGTCTCAATGGTACCCTGTAGTCAGAGTTGGTGAGCCCCATAATGCACCATGATTGACTTCATCCCTCTCTCTGTTTTCTCCCCATTCCTTCACATCTGCCTCCTGGGATCACTCACAAATAATGCTGTTCCTCTATAAGTCCTTGGATTGGATGTTGCTTTTGAAGATACCGAAACTAAAAAATCTATGCATTGATGAGGTAGCAAATTCTGAACATGTCTTAGTCATGCATAAATTGATCACTAGGAGTAGGTACAGAAAGATAGTAGTAGTTAACTAAGATAACTAAATATTATACCTACAAGAATGCCTAACCAGAACAGATGCTTACCCAGTTATCATATTTTATCCATTCTAAAACATACCTTGTCTTTCATAACTTTTCCAAAAATAAGGTATATCTCTAAATCAGTAATATAACTATTGTCAGTAGCATTTTTCTTTCTTATATATAAATATTAGGTGCATTTTTATTATAAACATAGGCACTTAGTCTTCAGAACTCAGTAAGTCTCATTCAGTTCCTTCTTGTAGTATGAGTCAGGGGAAGGAAATGAATTGTCAAAGTGCAAAAATGACACGTGGAACAGGGATAGCGAAAAGACCCCTATTCTTCTCCTAAGACCTTGTAGAACATGGTTTTCCAAGCAAAACAGCCACAAGCTTCATCAGATCAGCTGTGCCTGCTTGCCATAGACCATCATGAACAAGCCTGTGGACTGTTGATGCCCCCTCAGAAGACAGGGTGTCATTGGACCCTTACCTAAGATTCCAGCCCATCTTCCCAGCCATTTATATGCAATAATTGTATGTGGCCTCAGTGTCTAGGGAGGTATTAGATTTAAGCTGCAGGAATTTAACGAGGAACTCCAGCTATGCAACTATGAAGAAGTCACCATCCATGCTGGCTGAGGACCTTCCAGTGCCGCTCCCTTGGGGTTCCCCGTGCTCCTGTAAGTAGCTCCTTGCTCATGCTCTGTCAGAAGAACTCATTGGTTCTGCAGGGCGAACTTTGATGGAAGCATAGTTTTGTTTGTCAGTGAGACCATAAGGAGGGAGTAGACATTGCTTGTATCTTTCTAGGAAAGATATTCTCACAACAGAGCTGATGAACCTGAATATGTCCCCCAGTCAAGCAGAAAGAGGACAAGAAGAACCTGGAGGTCTTCTGGTAGGTGCTGGGATGCCCAACTCATAAAAGCAGAGACTGTTCACATGTCCACAGCATCTACACTCCAGGCTTAAGGTAGTCTGCTCAAGGTTCATTCATAGAAACAGAGAGTGAGCTGCCAAGGTGGTATGTTTGTCCTTCCTGTACAGGAAGTGGAACAGGCAGAGCAAAGATGGGCGGGGTGGAGGGGGAACATGTTTGGAATTTCAAAAGCGTGGAAGTGGCAGTTTAACAAGAAAGAAAGTGTGCCCTTCAGTACAGTGCCTCACACTGGAGAAGAGGATCATCCTTGATTTTGAACACACTGCAGGCTGAAGACCATTGAGTAATAGCTAAGCTAGTACCCACTCCACTTTCCATGGCTGTGAGAGCTTCAGCAGGGCTCTGTTCCTTCCTCTTTCTCCTCCCAGAAGGCAGCTTTTCCCCTCACAGGTCTCTCTCACTTCTGACACAATTTATAACCTGCCCTTTACCTCGTTTCCCTGCAACAAAGCTTAATCTCTCCACTCTGCAGCTCCTTAGGCTCAGCCTACTCTCCAGCAAACCAGATGGATGCATCTGGCATTCAGGGTTGATAATGAGTTATCCCTGTTAAGGACCATTTGTATCATAATAGCACTTTCTATTCCTTAAACCCATGATGAGGAACATATGCTAAACATTCCATAGTGAACTCACTATGGGATATTTTAAAATTTTCAAGGGAAACACAGAGGCATCTGTCAGACTGTACACAAATGACTACTATTAAGTTATTTGGACTTACCTACTTTATAAACACAACAGTTAGATATTTCTTTTGGCTTGGAAAAGCCATGGGAAAAAAAAGACTGAAACACTAACTGTGCTGTAAACAGTTTGGAAACATGCCTCAAGTGAAAGGGGCAGGAAGGGTAGCATTTGAAGTGCCTTAAAAGCTCTTAGGAAAGAAAGAGTCTGTGGGACAAAGGACCCCTTCAGTGACCCTGGATCACAACCAGTAGGTGAGTCCACTCTTGCACTTTTCCAATGGGTCAAGATCCCCAATTTCCCTGCTCCCATTCCAAGAAACATGACCTCAGGACTATCTGTTTCTCCAAGTACCATCTGACTGTGACCCTGTGGATAGAAAAATATCTAGGGATTCTGACATTCAGTGGCCAGAACTGAAAACAGCCTGTGCTCTTAGGCTTTCTTATTTGGAGAAGGAACAGAAAGCAGCCAGGTCCTGGGTCCATTTCCACACTGTCACACCTTCCCAAACCATGCTACGTGATTTCTCCTTCTGTTGGGTTGGTCCCATCTTTTCTTCAATACCTAGAAATAGATATTATCCTGAATCTGAATTGTATATTAGAATGTATGTTCCATGAAGGCAGGAACATGTGAACTACATGTACACTACTATATAACCAGTACCTATTAAGAGTACCTGTAATATAGTGAACATTCAATAAATATATTGACTAAATGAGTTCCATGGAGGAACTAAGCTCTGTTGCCCTAGCTCTCACCGTATGAATGATCTTCTCTCCCATGCAACAAGAATTACACTAATTACGCACATTAGAAGGATGGAGAATACAGTCATTCAAATTAATGTCTGTGTACTTTGGTTCAGAGCAGGAACCCTTATTGGAAAAGGCTGATTTCACAAGCAAACAAATGACTAGAAAACCCTATTCCTCTGAGTGGCCTGCTCTGACTATCCCATTCACACAGATGTCACTCTTCTTACATCTATTGGATACTTCTAGGTTGGAAATGGTTAAGAGTGAAAGACTCCTGCTTCCACTGCTGAGCACTTAGAGGGATGCTTGGCTATCCCTGGTAGGTGGCTTATAGGATCCCATAGTTAATGGCTCTGTAAGCAGATCCAGCCTTTCAAAGGTTTGACAGTAAAGACACATACACAACAGAGGCTGCAGTCTAAGTACTGTCTGGAACTGACGAGGCTGGCTGGGAATGCCCTGTCCTAGCCCTTCTCCAAATCAAAAGCTCTTTGAGAGGCAGCCAAGCATTTGAGGCCAGCCAAGTAGTACTAAGTGCATTATCTTGTCTGAGCAAAGCATGAAAAGTAAATTAAGATCCTTGCTGACCTCACTGACAACATAAAAAAAACCTCTGCTTTTACCTAATGCATGGTCACTGCCCTAAATAGGATCCCCTCTCTTCCCTTAAAATTGTATTTAGCCTAACGAAATATGGCCCCTTCTGCCATCTCATTTGTAAAGATCCTTCTATTTCAACTTTCTCTGGTTATTTCTACACCAATCACTGGAGAGGGGACTGGAGTTATCATATTTCACTTAGACCTGTAGGATCTATCCCACCCATAGAAGCTGAGGGTGGGATCCCTAGATTTATGAGGTAGGAGTGGATGGTTGAAAAGAAAACCAGGATTCTCTGGGCCAAGAAACAAACAGGCCTTGGTATGCACCATGATGTGTTATACGGCTAGTATAGACTTTTACAGGGAAAATGACTATTGAGGATCTTCAGAACTAAATGTATTACTGTTGTACTGACTTCTCAGATGTCCTCTGGCAACTTCAATGCACAAATGGAAAAAAAAAAAAAGGTACACCATAACACCATACAAGTAACTGTTTCTTTAAACTATTGCTTTGTAACTACTGCATGCCAATTATGTATGAGTTATGGAGCTCAGACCTATGCACCTAAGGACATAGTGGAAATCAGTGGAAGTAAAATCTGCACCAAATTGAAAATGCAAAGCATTGGACAAAGCACAAGAGCTGGCCAGAGGGGAAAATGTCTGCCTTCAGCTGGGACTACTTAGGATGAGCCCTAAGTAGGTGAGGTGGGGTTTGGGTGGAGTTTTGAAGAACAAGCTTATCAGCAGGATTGGAAAGTGTACAGACCAAGAGGGTGAAGGAAACAAGATGCACAAGGAAGAAAGCATAAGGAGTGTTCCAGAAGAGCAGGGAAGTGTATTAGTATGCTCTTGGTGCTGTAACAAATGACCACAGACTTGGTGGCTTAAAGAACACAAACTTTGTCTTACAGTTTGGTAGGTCAGAAGTCTAACATGGATATTTGCTGGGCTAAAACCCAGGCACTGGCAGAGGTATGTCCGTTTCTGGGAGTTCTGATGCAAGAATCTATTCCTCTCCTTTCCCAGGTTTTAGTGACTGCCTACAGTCCTTGGCTGGTTGTCCTCTTCTTTCATCTTCAAAATCATCAATAGCGGGTTGAATCCCTTTCATGTTGCCATCTCTGGTTCCATTTTAAAGGACTCATATGGTTAGACCAGACTCTGGATAACCTAGTATAATTTCCCCATCTCAGATCCCTTAACCTTAACAATATCTACAAAATGCCTTTGCAATGGAGAGTACATATTCACAAGTTAGGCTAGGCATAGACATCTTTTCAGGGTATCAGGCTACCTAACATAAGAAGAGGGCAACTGGTTCACACTGCCCCAGTTGAGGCATCAGGAGGTAGAAGGAAGCAGAGGTAAATTCCCACATTTGTGATACTTCTAGGTTCAGTGTTAGGAATTTTCTAGACAATCAATTTATATTTATTCCATAGGTCTTCCTCACTAGCCTAGAGCTAACTAAATGTGACCTGTATACCTCCCTTTCAAATTTAGTAGGAATACTATCCCTCCCTCTGTCAGTCTAGGTTACATTTTGCTATGGTAAGTAATTTCTAACTCTCAGTTACTTGAGACATAGAAGTCTATCTTATGCTTATCTTACATGTTCACCAGAGGTTGGCTAAGGATCCCTACTCCAAATCTCCTCAGCCAGGTCTCAGATGGACAGAAAAAAAAAGTTTTAAACCTTTCCAGGTCCCATGGCAGAAGGAATGAGAATTTCAGAAGTTTTCACACCAGTCATTATATACTCCAGCCCAGGAGAGACACATGTCAATTCTACCCTCAACTCATTGGCCTGAATTCTTCACATGGTTCCACCCACACAAAAGGCCCAAGCCACATAAGCCCACTGAGTACCCACTGGCAGACAAATGAAGATGGGCAAGCTGAATACAGGACTGCAACAGCCCCTACTTTAACGCTTGCATGAGTGGTACCCCTATTCTTCCAAAGTGTGGGGATCTTTTGACTTCAACTGATCCGTTACTTTCCATTGCCTCAATTTCCACCAGGGAATAAAGTGTACCACAGTATTTTTAAAACTTTTTCACCGTGAACCACAGTTAAAAATGTATCCTTCATTCAGAACAAATATCCATGTATGTACATATATGCATGCATGTCACACACATACTGAAAATAAACTTAATTTTACTTACTGTTCCACCCTCTCTTTAAATTTTTTTTTTTTTTTAGTCTATTTGAGACAGGGTCTCCCTGTAGCTCCAGCTGCCTGGAACTCATTCTTTAGACCAGGCTGGCCTCGAACTCACAGAGGATCTGCCTGTCTGCCTCCCGAGTGCTGGGATTAAAGGCATCTGCCACCACGCCTGGCTTATTTATTATTTTTTATTTTATGTGTATGAATGTATTGCCTGCATGTATGTAAGTGCACTCATGTCATGCAATGCCTGTGGATGTCAGATGAGGGTGTCAGATTACTGTGGAACTAGAGTTATGAACAATGGTTGTTAGCTGCCATGTGGGTGCTAGGAATCAAACCTGGGTCCACTGCTAGAGCAGCCAGTGCTCTTAACTGCAGAGTCATCTCTCCAGTCCCCATGTTCCACCCTCGTCTTGAAGTGATTATAACTCAATGAGCTGATTTTATGAACTGCTTATCTTGATGACCAGGAATCCCTGGTACCTAAGAAGATACAGCAGTATTCATGGTCTTTTTCTAGGTCATCCCTCTTCATTTTCCTTTTGGACTTATTTTGTTCATTCTATCATTCGTTAATCAAATGTTTATTAAGATCTTGTCACTAGGGGGAAGATATGCTAGGGACTGGAGTCACAAAGATGGCTAAGGCATAGTCTGTGTTCTTGAAGAGCTGACAGATTAAAAGAGGAGAGCAACCTGTAAACAAATAATTGTCGTCACACGGGAGACATCCCAGTTGAAGAATGGAAATAGTTTCGTGAGAATTCAGAACAACACGTTGTTTAGAGAAGGTGAGAAAAATTAACATTGACTAAATCCAGAGTCCTTCCAGAGGTTCTCAAAGCCTTTTCCAAGTTTCTTCACCATCCAAGCACCTTCCAATGTGCTCCCCCTTGGCGTCCCAAAAATAAGACATTAACTCCTGCCAGGTGTGACAGGTGCCACAGTTGCTGTCTCTGACATTCCTTGTTTGTCCTGAGATGTAACTGGTCATCAGACCACCTTCTCACTTATCACTGCTGGTAAAACCTTAGTGTCCTTGCACATGCATTGACATTGAACAAATAACCAGATAGCCTTTCCTTGTCTTTTTTTAAAATTATTTTGTTTATTATTTTTATGTGTATGTGTGTATTGCCTGCAGAAGAAGCTGTCAGATCCCCTGGGACTGGAATTACATGTTGGGGAACCCTGCTGTTAAGGTTGGCTCCTTTCTCAGCAGGGGCTTCCTGCCTGACTTGCCTGGAAAGTGCCACCAAGCACGGATGCTTGGCCTCATTTGAAACATGACCTTTGGCATAATTACCTGGAGTAAAAACTACCCCCTGGTTTTTTCTATATGATAATTAGGCATTTCCCCATAGTCGGATGATAGGATCCCCTGCCACATGTAAATAAAGCATACCATGAGCACCTATCAGCTGAAGCATTGGCTGCTGCCTCCACACTATATTTTCCCTGACCCCCACTGAATAAACGGAGCTGTTTCACTGAGTCTGGAGCTGTTTGTATCACTGAACCTGCCTCCCCGGAAGGGCTTTCTCCCATCAGTGCTTACTGGCCATCCTGACCCCATTTGTCACTTCTTCTCCCTTTGTCCTCGTGGACTGGTGGCCAGCAACCCACGAGGGAAGGGAGAGCCCCCATGCCAATGACCCATGAGGGAAGGGAGAGACCCCACAGTTACGGACTGTTGTTAGCTGCCTTGTGGGTGCTGGGATTCGAACCCAGGTCTTCTACAAGAACAACCAGTGTTCTTAACTACTGAGCCATCTCTCCAGCCCCGCCTTTCCTTGTCTTTTAACCAATCCTATCACCCAAGCTCAGTCCTACTATTCAAGAATCTTCCTTGGGTTGCCTCAGCCTAGCTTACTCCCTTACAAAGCCAGGAGGGAAGTTTTCTTCAAATTTTCTTGCACAGTTCCTTAAACTTTTTTGAACACTAGGGTGTGCACCCTGGACATCTAAAGATATTTGCTGGTGTCTGTAGGTTCTGAACACTTTTTTTCAGTATATTAGACATGTCAACTTAGATCATTCAACTTATACAGGATATCCTCTGTATGACTTGGCAAATTTATTTTCTATCAGAAAGTTCTATTTTTCAATTCAAATAAGAATATTAATGCCCATCCCTATGACAATTATCTCACTTTCCATTTTAGCTCAAAGATGGGTGGGTGGGTGAATGGCCCAGCCTTGTCAAGAGTTTAGGATGGCAAAGGGGAGGCTCCTGTCCGTGTTTCCTGCTGGCACTGGTACTTGCCTCAGGAGCAAGCCACCCTGTAGTTGTCCCTTTGTTTGGTGCTCTGGGGCAATCCACATTAGTAAGCTTTTAGAGTGGAAGAGAGATTTGTTCTTCATTAAATGGGATTTAAAAGAGGAAGTGGGGAGAATCTGCCAACCCCTTACTTGGCAGACCAATTTTAGAAAAGGGCATGCTTGGAATTGAGGATCTAGAAACTAATTCCCTTAAAATTAAGTAAGGGCATCACAGAAAGTCATTGGTTCCCCTCCAAGGGGCCAACATTCTATTTGGATTGAAGACCCTACCCTGGGGTCCACAGTGACCAGACGTCTCCCTCCACATGTGGACATGGGTGTGTTGGAGCACTGAAGCACTGGGGTTTGCCAGCTCTTGGATGCACATTTCAATTTTAGGAGACTCCCTCCAGATCATATATCAGTTCCTCTCTGTTCCACAGGCATGAGGACCTGAGTTCAAGCCCCAGAACTCAGGTAAAAAGTTGAACATTGGTAGTATGGTGCTTATAATTCCAGCACTGGGGTGGTGGAGGCAGGTGAGTCCTGAGCTCACTGGCTAGCCAGTCTCCTAATCTGTGAGCCACAGGTCCCAGTGAGAGATCCCCATATCAAAAAGAAGAAAAAGGTGGATGGCTCTCCTGAGGAACAACATCCAATGTTGACTAGCCTCTGTGAACACCTACATACATGCATACACAAGCGCGCACACACGCAAGCACACACACACAAAAGTCATAATGAAAAAGATGAATAGGTTATTTCTACTTCCTACCCAAATATATTAATAAAAATAAAACCATAGAGTAGAAGAATATTGGTCTCTATGACCACAGATGTCACACAGAAACAATATTAGCACTGGGGACACTGGGTTGCTTATACCTAAAAGGTCTAACACCAGATGATGCATAATATTAGCTTTTCATGTGCTGGCTTCTGTTTGCTATATGAGACATCTCGGGGTAAATTTCATCTGCTTCAAACAAAAGGGTGTGCTTCCTTACAAAGATATCAACCTTTCACTAAATTCAGAATCTAGAAGCAAAAATGTATTTTTCCCCATTCTTTGAGAATGAATGTCTATCCAAGAAGGGAAAGTGAAGACATTTCCTTAACTAGCCCAGCAGATTGAGAAAGAGCCAGGTGCAAACTTCTGATAACAAGACAGGTATATTTCCTCTTCACTGTCATCGTTTCCTAGCCCTGAGCCGGACCCAGTGCCTCTCTCCTTCCTTCCCCATTAAAAAAAATCCATAGAAACTTTACTATGATTAATGGCTAAAACATGAGAGCAGATGCACAATCTTTATACATTTTAGGTTTGGATCAGATTGACTCAAGTCTTCTTCCTTAAGCCACCCATACTCCAGTGCCAACCACCTGCTCCTTCCTTTTCCCTTCTGAGTCATGGTAACGAAAGTTCCCCTCCAGCCAGGATTGAACAGGCTCTCTCCCAGGAATCCCTAGCTCAGGATCCACGCCTGACTTCCTGCTGGCAAAAATCAATACACAGCAACTTCTGCAGGAGCAGCTGCTGAGCCCAGTCCCCTCCCTTGCCAGGTCACATTCTGTTGCACATTCTTGGGCAATATTTCAGAAGCTTACTCATCCTGTCACTCACTTCCCCCACCCCCATGTCCCTGTCCCCAAACAAGACATTAGGAAGGAAACATGAGAGATTGGATTTTAGCCTAATTGAACAATAGCCTTTATTTCATCTTGAGTAAGATAAATGAGCTGTCCAATTTCACTTCTCACTTTATCTGTAATGAGGTTTCTCTCTCAACTGTTTACTAAAGTATTAAAAAGCACTTTGCAGGGCCTGCTGGTATATTCCATCAAAGAGAGTCAATAGAACAGACGAAGACATATGAGAAAGTCAGGGAGATACGGTGCTTTTTATGAAAGTTCAGATTCTAAACCCATTAGAAAGAACTGCCTCCCCTCTATGAATTCAGAGGGAAAAACAGCCTTTTTCTCTTTGGCAGAAAAGTGCTTTTTTTATAGGGTAGAACAACACCTGACAGGTTTTCCCAGGGTCAGACCAAGGTGGATAACTAATTACAGTCATTAACGTGGCAAGAAGCTGCCAGAATTGTGAGGTCCTTAAGAGGCCATTAGTATCTCTACGGTGGATGCATTTCTGTGGACCATTAGCATCTCTAGAGTGGATGTCCTTCTATGGACTCTTCTCTCACACGGTGATGAAATATTCTTGCTCATTCTCTGCCTCCAACTGCTCTTGGACCACATTCAGATGTTAAGTGCTACAAAGATGAGCACAGGGAACAGGCTGCTCAGGAGTTTGACACTGGATGTGTGAACTTACACCAGTCACTCACCTTTACTGTGGCCCAATTTCTTCCCTTACAAACCAGGAAGCAAATGTTTCCCACTGATAATTATCATAGTATGGGGAATGATCAACCATCTGTTTTGATATGTTGAAATTTTATGTATGAATTAATTCTGTATTCTTTTGCATTATAACAGGCAGCTTAAAACTGCTTTTGCTAAAGGGCATTGAGTCCTCACTTGGGCCCACAAGATAACTGGAAAGCAAGATGCAAGCTTGGCATTTCTGTTTTCATTTTGTATGTGTCTCCTGCCTGACTCTGCATAGGCATGTTAATCACCCAACCAGTGTCTGCCAGCCTAAAGTGTCTCCTCCCTCCATCAAGGTGAAGGCACAAAAGAGCTAAGTCATTGTCCTAAGTGGCAGTCACCTTGGATTCCAGCAAGAGCAGGGACAGGGCAGACCAGATCCCCAGATGAGGTTAATTATCCACGATGGTGAAGTCGCACCCCGGAACGATCCCCTCCTGAGAACCAGACTGTCTCCATAAGCAGTAAGGACTTCTTCAGACAGAACACTGCAGAGCCAAACTAGTGATAACCAAGGTCACAATTTGACCTGGGCTTCTTGATTCTCCACACTCATTGCTCCTTCCCCAGTTCTTCCTCTATTCAAATCTAAAGCTCACGCCAGTGCCCCGAAAGGCAGACTTGAGATCACTGGACCCCTTCATCTGTCCTTTGCAATTTGGCCACATTAATTAAACTCCCTCACTCAACTTTTCACTATTTCCTGTCTCTTTAATTGGTATGTTGGCATGGACAATAATGCCTGGCCTGTTGGGGCTGCTGGAGGCACCAAATATTTCTTTGCCTGTCTCCCAGGGTCTTCCTCAAGCCATTCATTCCATTGCATATCAAAGCCATTTCCACTTTGTTCTGTCACCTGCTTTTTAGAGTGTTAGCTTCTAAGAGAATAGACTGTGTCCCAGTCATTTCTTTGTGCCATGTCCCTAGTATAGCACCTGAAATATAATTGGCATGCAACATTCATATATAATCAAATGAATGGGGTGAAGCAATACATACAAAATACAACCATAAGCTAAAAAGAGAGGCAGTCATGGTATGCTGAGAAAAGCCCTAGATTAAGAATCACAAAACCAAGGTCCGAATGCCTAACCTCTTGTGAAAGTCTGGCTTTCATAGTGAACCATAACTACTCACTGATTTGGGGGCTGGATTCATGGTTGTACACACCACAGCATTCTCTTTGGTATAGACTAAAACAACACCGCTTATTTTTCAATGTAAACTAAGATGCTGTTTAATAATATGCAAACCTAATCAATTATTTTAAGCCTAATCTAAAGAACAGTTTTGACTTAACTGATTCTAGTCTGTCAAAATGTTTCATTGATTCAGACATTCAGCCATGTCATTAGGCCTCCCAGATTTTGTCACCTAAAGATAGGATTGTCTTTCCCTGTATCCATGTGCCATCAGCTTTCTTTCAAGGTTGAATAGTACTACACTAGAAATAGAAGTTTGGTTAAATGTGACTTAAGCCTCCTGTAACCAGAGGTAGAGAGTCTCCTTCACAGGCTCTTGGTCTCACAGATAAAAGAATTTAAAAACAGACACAGAAGGGAACCAGAGGACAATTTATTGGAGTTAGAGAGAGGAAGAGTGTCCTGAGCATCAGGGTAGTGGTGGTGAGGAAAGGAGATGGATGAAGAGAAGTAGAAATAGAGAAAAAGAAAAAGATACATCTTCGAAAGACAAGTGGGGCACCCTGGGAAAAGAGAAAGAACTCATACTCAGAGATTTTGTTCCTTATAATTTTTATTAATGTGGCACAAAATTGCCCTCCTAACTAGATGCCATAAGCCTTAGGCACAAAATCAGCATTCCA
Source organism: Nannospalax galili (assembly GCF_000622305.1). Taxonomy (NCBI): domain Eukaryota; kingdom Metazoa; phylum Chordata; class Mammalia; order Rodentia; family Spalacidae; genus Nannospalax; species Nannospalax galili. The sequence continues at coordinate 8,141,929 of NW_008360332.1, forward strand.
CCTTTTTGGCCAATAAGGGAGGAAATGTATGACCTTAATATTATTTAATTTAATCATGTAGTCAACAGAGAGCTGCTCGTGAGGCCAAGAACTCAGCACACATCTAAAGGAATCTACATCTTCCTTCTATAGGAAGGAAGAATAACTACTGTATCTACTTTTAGTTTGCCTTTTAGCTTTGTTAACTTTGGGTTGGCAAGGAATAGCTCATTATATTTCTGTCATCCATTTACCAGTTAGTTTAGTGGCCAGTCTAAAACATCTTTAACCCTGACTTAATTATAAGCAGCCTATGGATCGCTATCATTTACGGAAAGGCCAGTGCCGACTTATTTAGTTTAACAATGAAAGACCAGTGTTGGAAAACGAGTTACAAGCAGCTTGGAGGTTTCTGCATCTCAGCACTTGAAATCTGCCTCCTTTTTAATGTCTTAACTCCCTACCTACCCTACCACACCCAGCAGTGAAGGTCTGCAGACAACTGTCTCTAGGGATGAAGCTTTGAGTGTATAAAAAATTTACGTCCCATTAAGTGGGCAGTTATTCTTCCCATTTCTGGTTTCATCCCCAGCCATGTTTCTTTGTGCCTTTTGACTTTAGTCTTATCTTCTTTAGGTTATAAAGGGAATTTTCTCTTTAATATGGGAAGAGCCTTGCCCCAAAGGAAGTCCTCCTCACCTGGTCCAGAAACGGAAGGTATCCTCTGTCTCTCCCTCTACTTTTGTAAAGGGTGTCACTGATCATTGAACATGCCATTTGTCTCAGAAGACCCTACCATACTGATGTTCATGTGTCTCACATGTTGCCTGGGAAGCAGATGGCTGCAGAGGGTCATTTCATGCCCTATCACTGCCACCTGCTGCATTTTTAACTGTGAGAATGAACCCCAATAATAACCCACTAAATTGGGAGCTTCTTGAGGGCAAGAACTATGTTTAGCTTTATTTCTCTGTTACCTAGCCAGGGTCTGGTTGTACACAACCCAAATTTTTTTTTCCAGTTCTCTAAAGGCCAGACTAACAAGAATGTAACTTACCATGGACTCTGGTTTTACAATCAATCTTTTTTGGTAAAGAAAGCAATGTACCTACCACGTTCCTTCCACCTCAGAGAAGTGCCACTTTTACTTTTCCCCCCTCAACTTTCATAAAATATCTGCTTAATAATCATAGAATGCTGCTATCAAGTGACTTTTCCAGAAGAGACTTGAACAAACATCTACTCACTCCAGATAGGGCACCGATGACAGACTGAAATATTGATTCCACTCTGGCTTGGTGAATCAAAGGATGTAATAGAGGTTACCACAGAAACATGGGAAACATGGCCAGCTACATCTCCAAAGAAGAGTCTCTTCCAAGTCAGGCAATTATTAAGCACTTGTATGTCCTACGGGATGAGAAGGGCCTCATAAACCACTTCACATACCTCCTCATAGGCTGTGATATGACATGATATGCTATGATAATGTTAGCAGGCCTAATCTTGTGATGGTCTTGTGTAGGTAATCACAGCTGCTCTGATTTCAAGATGACAATGGTCAAGGAATGCCTTAAGGAAAAATACCACAACACTCAACCTCTTCTTCCAGCTCTTGTGTTCTTTCCTCTCTCTTCCATGAGCCTCCCTGAGCCTTGGAGGAGGTAATATAGATGCATGATTTTTTTTTTCTCATTTAGGGCTGAGCATTGGCCATAGCAACAGTCACTAATTCTCAGCGTTTTGAACACCTATGAGTCTCCACAGTAGCTTATGTCACTGCAAAAAGGAACTTCCCTGACCAAGACCATCATCAGTGATAATGGTAAACATAAATGTTTAGAGGGCAATTTTTATAGACATATCATACCCATTCAATAAAACAACAGCAGTAGCATGGCCTCCCCAGCAATGGGGTTTTTGTTGCCCAGAAAAATCATGGGTCCCCTCCTATGAAGCAGGCCTGAAATCCAATCAGAAGTCAGTGGGTTGCACCTATAACAGTTGTGTCAATATTGTATCACTGAGCACATCTTATCTGGCATGTTCATAGTATAGCACGCAGGATCCATAATCGAGCAAGACTTTTGGTGGGAATCCTCCTCCAGCAGTGTACATAGAACCTTCTAGCTAGTTACCTACGAAAGCTAGTTACCAAGAAAGGAGCTTCCTACTCAGTACCAGATTGATTTCTCCATTTCCTACAACTAAAGAATGTAATGTCTTCAGCAATAAGGTCTTACCAACTAGTTCTGGTTTGCACAAAACAGTGGCAATAGCCTTTATGGTTGTAGGACTTCAGGGAATTGGTACTGAGGTAACCCACACCCGGCACTGGGGCTTTATTCAATAGTCTTTAAGCTTCTAGCCATACCTTTTCCTACGCATGCAAAATGCTTTCTGCATTTGAACTCCTAACTGATGTTTCTACATTTATAGACACAGGCTGCTGCAGAATTTTATCAGTGCTGTTTGATATCATCAGCCATAAAACTCCCAAGGATTCACAGCTGTGCCTGGCCCTGTACACTGTGCACACTCATTTCCCATCCACTCCTGTAGGCGTGCTTTCACATATTTCTGATGCCTTTCCAAATCTGAAAGACACACAGAGCTTGATGTTATATCATCTATGTAATGAAGGATGGACAGGATCTCTGAAGGCCTGTAAGCAACTGTTCCAAGAACATGCCAGTTAGCTTAGGATTCATCAGCTAAAGTGATACTAAAAAAAAATAGCAATGTCCAATACAGAATGAAAAGATCAATTGTTATCTGAAAATAGCAATGTTGGGTACAGCATATGGATGGGAAATACTGTCTTATTTCTTTCTCCCATAGTCACTCTCCATGAACTGTAGCACCTCATCCTGGGGCACTGCTGTGGTACTCACACTCATCTCCCCTATAGGATTAGAGGGCTGACTCCTGCTGCTTCATCCAGCCTGGAGCCAAGGGGGAATGTGGTCATCATAACTACATTTCCAACAACCACATGTCTCTGGCTTCCTGGGTTTGACAGGCTCTGGGTTAGTGCTGTAGCTGGCCATTGCTTTTCCATTGGCCATACCTGCCTGCTGAAAGAGGAGGGGCAAGGGGAATTTGGAGAGCATTCTCTGCTCATTGGGAGAAATGTAAACAGTGTACTCTGGGGGGGTATAACTTCTCACCCCTAGGACAAGCTTAATACTTTTCACATGTTGTACTCTAGCTCCACATCCATCTGCTGATGATCATAGACCCTGATGTTCCAGGAACTGCCAGGAACCAAGCACACCTGGGTCCAATTAACAGAGGACCAAGACATTTGCAATTCAGTATGTGGCCTCTGGTTAACCCACATGGTCTTCACCTGCAGGCATCTTGGCCATCCTTTTGGGAAGCAGCTGGAGCAGTTTCCGCCCCATGAGATCTCCTTTCTCCACAATAGATGACACAGCCATCTACCTCTTTGGTGAACAGCCTTCCAGAGACTTGCAAGCCCAGGATTTGGCTTTCTGTCGTTTTTTTTCCATAGGAGTGAATGAGGGTTTAGAAAAGTTCACTGAAATGGAATTTATTTTGTTTTAGTTTAGTTTTTGGAGACAGAGTTTCACTATGTAGCTCTGGCTGGACTGGAACTCCCTATGTAGACCAGGCTGGCCTCAAACTCACAAAGATTTGCCTGCCTCTCCCTCCTGAGTTCTGAGATTAAAGGCATGCACCACCATACTTGGACTGGAATGGAATTATTTTGAGAGTTGAAAGAGTTCAATAGAAGTAATGCCTGTGGGGATTGAGAGAGAGAGAGAGAGAGAGAGAGACAGTGACAGAGAGACAGAAACAGAGACAGACAGAGACAGCTTGAGAATGCTGAGGGTGTGGGGGCTGGGGCTGGCACAGGGTTGAGAGGAGACAGGTAATGTGCACAGCATGTAACACCTATGGAACTGTAAGCTGAGCCACAGTTGTATCTCAAGGCTGGCCCCATTCCCAGGCCTTACACTTTAGCAGCACAAAATAGAAAGTACCCCAAACTCCAGCAGGAGCACTGTGCTGATGCCCTGAATAACGAAAAATAAATAAAATAAAAAATACACATCTACGAATTACCTGACAAATAATTTAGAATAATCATCATAATGAAGCTCAGTGTACAACAGACAGTAAATAAAATCAGTAAAACTATGCATGAACAAAATGAGCGTTAACAAAGAGATAGAAACTGTAATAACCAAATTCTAGAGCTGAAGAACATAAGCAAATTGAAAACTCTTTAGAAAGGTTAGCAGAAGATTCACTTAAATAGAATCCGCAAATTAAAATATAGACCACTTAAATGTTTCAAGCCAAGAGGAGGAGGAGGAGGGAAAAGACTGTAAACAAAGCTGGAAACGGTGGCACAATCCCAGCACTTGGGAGGTGGAGGCTGATCAGGAGTTTAAGGTTATCCTCAGATACACAGTTTGAGGTCAGCCTGGGGTATATGAGACCCTGTGTTAAAAAATAACAGGGGAAGAAGAGATGGCTCAGCAGTTAAGAGTACTGGCTGTTCTTGTGGGTTCCCAGCACCCACATGGTGGCTAACAACCATCCATAACTCTAGTTCCAGGGGATTCAAGGCCCTCTTTTGGTCTTCACAGAAACTGCATGTCACAGATACATGCAAGCAAAACACTCATACATATAAAATAAAAGATGTTTAAAAAGAAACACCAGAAAAAAACTAAACAAGGTCTGTAGCATCATTGTTAACTTAATGATGTGTCCATTAACACATGCATTGTGGGAGTCCCAGAAGGAGAATAGAAAGGAGTAGGGTACATTTGAAAAGTAACCTCAAAACTCTTCTACATCTTAGGAACTAGAGCTACACACCTCGGAAGCTCAGAAGCACAAAGCACTTCAATTAAGATGAACCTGAACAGGCTCATGCTGACAGCTGGTCAAGCGCACCTTTAATCCCAGCATTTGAGAGGCAGAGGCAGAAGAATCTCTGTAAAATCAAGGCAGCCTGGTCTACATAGCAAGTTCCAGACCAATCAGGCTACATATTGAGACCCTGACTCAAAAATACAAAAAACAAAAACAAGCAAACAAACAGCAGCAACAACAAAAAAGCTCCAGAAACAATGCTTCCTGACGGGAAGAGTGTAGTAAGCACTGAAAGGGTTTATTCCCCCTGCTTTTTGGCAGCCATGACACATGCTCCCAAACACCATGTGATTCTGTTGCCTCAATACTCACAGTAAAGGAGCAGCAGCCCATGGTCTGAAACTGTGAGCCAAGATACACCTCAAGTTGTTTTCTTAGGGATTTTTCCCAGCAGTGAAAGTGTTGATTAACCCAAGGCTAAGGGTAGATGAGTTGTGAATATAGATTGTTTGTTTTTCAAGATACAAATGTTCCAAAGATCTATTGTACAGTAACGTACATATGGTCAGTGTTATTGTAGCTGGAAGTGGCTGAGATGGTAAATTTTTTGCTATTTTTGTTTGGTTAGTTTTTGGTTTTGTTTTTTGACATAACAAAGAAATGCTGCAGGGACATGGGGTGCCAGCTCTATTACTAAACTAGCTGCCTTGCAAAGCAGGAAGACCTGAAGACCTGAGTTTGATCCCCCAGAATCCACATTTAAAAGAAGCTGGGCATGGTGGCATATGTTCAAAATCCCAGTGCTGCTGAGGTGGAGAAAGAAGGATCTGTGGGGCTCACTGGCCAGCTAGCCTCGCCTCCTTGGTGAGTCCCAGGCTGCTAAGAAGAGACCTTGTCTCAAAAACAAGGTGGATGGCACCTGAGAAAGGACAGCTGAAGTTGTTCTCTCACCCCCCACATGCACACACACACACACACACACATACACACGAGATAATGTAGAGGTGATGTATGCTTCTCTGAAGCACATCAAAGTCGCACAATGCTAGTTTCTCCTATGACTAGTGATTTCAATGGCTTTTGTCTTGCTTTTAGATGGAGTGAATTAACCAAGGTTAAAAAAAAAAAAACAGTATGGTGACAGGCAAGCATGCAATAAGGGGCTGTTATAATAATGATGATGACTGTTTTGAATGGTCATCCCTGGGAAAAGCTCCTGATTTCTGTTCTGTGGACTGTGGTACAGGCTTCTCAAGAGAATGGCCTATGATTTTGTGGTTGTTATCTATCACAGCCTCTAGACTCCAGCCTACACAGAGAGGCTCTGAATCATTCTTGATAACAAGATAGCAGCATGTTCCCAGAATAATGACCTCTTAGCTATCTTTAGAGTTGTCTGACCACTTCCCTATGGGAATAATTGATATTGTAATACCCTCAGTTACCTGGATCCTGAGTGACTTTTTACAAGATGCAATCAGTCTTTCTTGGCTATCGAAATTTAGAGTCAAAAACTTTGTGGGTCCCATTCTTTCAATCAGCAAACTCGAACAAGAAATGACTAGGTTCTGGCACTAGTAGCACCCAGACCCTACCCTCAGGAACTTTCAGTACAGTGAGGGACACTCACAGGGTACAAGCACTGAGAGTTTGGTGTGCTTGGGGTGAGGGGTTGGGGTGGGGACACAGAAGAAGCATGTACCCTGCTCAGCAAGCATCAACCGCATCTGGGACAAGCTCTGTGCCCATGTCCACTTTTGTGTGACCTCTTTCTAGTCCCTACTCAAGCGATGAAACTTAGAGACTAAAATAAACAAGAGAAGGCTGAGAATGTAGCTCAGCTGGTAGAGTGCTTACCTAGCATGCAGCAAGACCCAGGTTCAATCCCCAGCACCACATAAACCAGGTGTTGTATATATTTGTAATTCTAGCACTCAGGAGGTGAAGACAGGAGGATCAAGGCAATTCTTGACTACATAGTGAATTTGAGGCTATCCTGGGCTACATGAGTCCCTATCTCAATTAATTCACCAAGAGGTGTTCTAAAAGACTATTCACAAGGCGTCACAAAGAGAACAGAGTTCACGTATTCAGAAGCCATGAGGAAAATCAGTAGAGGAGGAAAAAGAACATAAGTCCTGAATGGAACAGAGAGCTTTCTAGGCTTCTGCATCCCTGTGTGTGAAATAAGACAGCAACTGTGTTCCCCACGTGTTGTTGGGAAGCTACATAAGATACTCTAGCAAAACACCTTCTTGTAATTTGGCCAGACTTATAAACAACACTTAAGTTCTAGTCATAGTGTAAAGGCCTGATCTTTAGACCTATCTTGTGTCAAGAAAGCAAAAGAAAACATATTAAGCAAATATTTAAGTTCTTACTACTCTGTGCCCATGTCTCTTAGGTAGAGATATTTGTGTTCATTCTCTGGGTCCACACGACGTCATATTACCATATCAATGTGGCCCTAGAGTAGCCCAAATACCTCAGAATAGCATGTAAAAGCCAGAGCACTGGAAGCTACCTAAGCTCACAATGGTGTTTTGTAATGACTAGGATATTTAGAAGGTTTTCCTTTTATGAATAGCATAGATTCTGTAGTCTACAGCCTTCCTTTCTTTTCCTTTTCTGTTTGGAAATTATAGAAGTCCTTTTTGTTTGTTTTTGTTTTTTAGACAGGGTTTCCCTGTAGCTCCAGCTGGCCTAGAACTTGCTAGGTAGACCAGGCAGATCTTGCATATATCTCCCTGCCTCTGCCTCTTGAGTGCAGGGGATTAAAGGCATGTACCACAGCACTGGCCCGAAGTCCTCTTTTTAAGAAAGATTTATTTTGTTTTTTCTTATGTGTATGTGTGTATATATGTACGTGTATGCCTCATATGTGCAGGTGCCTGTAGAGGCCAGAAGAGGGCTCTGGATCCCTGGGAGCTGGAGTTATAGGTGTTTGTGAGTCTCTGGATATAGGTGTTAGGAACTGAACTCAGATCCTCTGAAAGAGCAGGAAGCACTCTTAGCTGCTGAAGCATCTTTCCAGCCTCAGAAATCCTCTTTTTAAGATAAAAAAACGTGTTAGCATATTTCCTGAGCCACACAAATCAATAACTCTTTTACACTGTTTGGAACTTTGTGAAAGACGTGGTTTAATTGTGAAAAGATCTAAATACATTGGCCATAAGAAAAGGCTGATAATGAAATATTTGACCATAAATTTCTATTCATGTTGCCAAAGATCATTTACCCTCATATACAGTTGGTGAATTTACTTCTGATTGCAAATGTACCATATGGGAACCCTCTACAGCCAGCAAATAGATGTCTCCTTTAGAAAATCAACTATATTGTGCCTTGAGTGCTTTGCATTTGTGAGTACTTGTGGGGAAATTTCCTTCAGTAAAAAGACTGAAATCTGGAATTGCTGGCATGAGCACTGGCAGTGCCAGTGGCTATTTTTATTATTTGCATATAACCCTGGTCCTTTATTATCTAAATTATGAAACAGCAAGGCTCTGGCTTTCTATGACAACACTGGAGAATCCTTCCTAAAATGTGTAGGCTGCTGGCACGTGTGTAAAGCTCTGTGGCTTGTCCCTTCCTCTCTGACAGAACCAGAGTCATTTCATCTCCAAAGCACAGATGAGTTGGGCCTAATTTCCTGACCTGCATATTATCTCTTGGGGTTGAAGGCAAAAATAGAACATTCCTCAGCTCCCTAGAGGCTGAATTCAGGAACTTTCTCCTTCCCTACACTGCATTTATAAAACTATCACCATACCTGTCTGCATTCATCCAGACTATAATGTAAATTTTCTTTATCAAATTCTGTCTGAAATAAGGAGACGCGGAATGAGACTTAGGTATCTTTTAGCTATGGAGATATTTTGATAATGAGATTTGACCAAGAAAAGGACTTGGTAGGCAACATTTAAAAATGAAATCATAGATTGAAGAAGGTACTTGAAATTATATCAAAGGTTGAACAATGATTGACCTTTTTAGAAATATTAAGACAATAAATTAATTCACCTCAAAAATAAAATTTTGGGGGGTTAGAGAGATGGCTCAGAAATTAAGAACACTTGCTGTATGTGCAGAGGACTTGAGTTCGGTCCCTAGCACCCACATTGGGTCATAGAACTGTCCGTAACTACAGTACCAGGGAGCCAATACCGTCTTCTGGCCTCCATGGGCATAGCGCACATACATACAAGCAAGCAAAACACTCATATGCATAAAATAGAAATAAACAAATCTTTCTTTAAAAATTTGAAATATTGGGGGCTGGAGGGATCACTCAGTGGTTAAGAGCACTGTCCACTCTTGCAGAGGACCCAGGTTCAATTCCCAGTACCCACGTGGTGGCAACAGTTGCCCATAACTCCAGTTCCAGGGGATCTGATAGCCTCTTCTGACCTCCTCAGGCATTGCTCAACACAGGTGCAGTTACACACGCCCAGGCAATACACTCATACACAGAAAATAAAAATAATAAATAAAATATTTTTTGAAAAATGCAAGGGGCTGGAGAGATGGCTCAGTGGTTAAGAGCACTGACTACTCTTGCAGATGACCTGGGTTCGATTCCCAGCACCCACATGATGGCTAACAACCATCTGTAACTCCATTTCCAGGGGATCTGATACCCTCTTCTGACCTCCTCGGGCATTGCATGACATAGCTGTCTCAGTCTTTTCCCTTCCAGCTTCCTCCTCCTTACCACGCCCTCTTTCTATGCTCACTCTTCTACAGCAATCCCCAAGCAGAACAAAATTCTCTAACAAAAGAAAAGATTGTTATGGCATCTTTTAAGATAAGGTCTATAGGGAGAAAGTCTTGTTACTATCTATACTCCCTGAACAAAAATTGGGCTCAAATTTTTTATTACAAATTTTTCCTGAGTCATATCAGAACTCTCTGGCATTGCTAAAGAATTTCAGGTCACCCTGTTAACCTATTAATCAGAAATTTCTGATTGTATTAATTATTAAAAATTTCTATTTGCAAGAGCATCTCCCATTATGGTGACAAATTCTTAAAATAGAGAAAGACATTAGCCTAAGTCTGCATAACAAGCTTTAAGTCTGACTTTCAATAGGCCTTTCTTACATCTCAAAGACAGAGGTAAATTTTCTGCCTTGTTTCTATTGACTGTATTCTGACTTGTAGTAATTGTGTTATATGTGTTCACAATAATTGTTATCATGTAATTGTTTACATGAGATATTTTTTCTACTGGTCTGTTAATTGGTGTGTATATAACTTGATATTCATGATTACTATATGAAATTCACTCTAGTTAAAGTATAAGCATACAGTTCTTGAAAAATCCCACTCTTTCTTAAGCTGACCTGGTGGCAAACTCCTTTAATTCCAGCACTCCAGAGGCAGAGGCAGGTGGATCTCTGAAATTGAGGCCAGCCAGGCATGTGTATTGAGTTCCAGGGCAGCTGAAACCATAAGGAGGCCCCATCTCAAACAAAACAGAACAGACACAAAATCCTATTCTTTTTGGTTTAGTTTTAGTCCCACAGGCAGTTTGGGTAATGGCTCTTTATCTCTGTAGCTATGAGACAGACAGCAGGCCAGTCCTGCTCAGGCATTTAAGACACCCATGCTGTAGAAAGACATTCCTAAGGTTTGTACTGTTAACCCTTTCTTGTCCTGTCACTCATGCCTGACAATCTATACACTGTCCTTATTGCTCTGTCTTTGACTGTTCTAACATAAAGGGTGTACAATCTTACTTTATTACAATATGTGTTTCTGTATGCTGCCTTAAGATATATGTTTTATGATATGTTCACATGGTAAAGTCCCTCCAAAACAGGTTGATTTAAATTGGCTTTATGTAAGTACTTAGGTCAATTTAGTCTAAATTCCTCTTAATTTATAGAACTTAAATCTAAGAAATTACTTTAAGTTCGTTGTTAAGAGAAAAATTGGGGGATAGAGAAAGGACTGTGTGAGCCATCTCTGCTAAAGGAGAGAGCTTACACTATTATGAGGGACTTTTAAAATAGCTAAAAACTCAGAACTAGCTACAGTGAGTTCCAGGAGATGAAGATCTAAAGAATAAGAGCTAAAACCAGGTGATTTCATCAGCTTTAAAAGACACCACATCAAAGAATCTGTTTAGCCTGACAGAAGGGACCCTGTGAGGTCCTTCTAACCACCTCCCGTTCACTAGAACTCCAAGAGGTAAGTTCTTAGATTTGTGTTTCTCATCTCAAACTTGTGCCAGCACCTTCAGAGGACATAGCCTCACGGGACTTCAAGAAAGAGGAGTGATGCTCATCTCCAACCACATCAACAACTGAGTACCCCAGGTAACAATTCTAAACCCTTCTGATCCAATTCTTACAATTTTATGTTTCTTAAATCGTTTGTTATAGAGTTTTTTTAAGCTGTTGGAATTATTTGGAATTTTCCTTGAAATATTTTCCTAAATGGTAAAAATAATGCTGATCTTGACTTTAGTGACACTAACATAAAAAGGATATCATGTCCCCTCATTTATCACACTTCGTTGTGACTATATGCTTACCTTTCACTTTATTTGATCCAAATCTTCATAGTTCAAATTTTTTACAACCCTCATTCAAAACAAAAAAAAAAAAACCCTCTTCTTATTCAGTATAATTTGGACAAAGAAAAACAGACTTTAGACTAACAGAACTTTGCTTTAAATCCTGTTTGGAGAGTAACTTTATTTTAGATGCAAATTCCTAAAGCCAAAAATAATACAACTTTGGTCTATTGAGAAAAAGGCAAGAATATTAACTAGATTTAACCAGTTGGAACACTGTTACTACTGATTTATAAATGTTAAGATGTACATGCTAACAGCTGGCCTAAAAGGCTCTGGGAAACCCTTCAGAATATTCAAACCTCTGCCTACTTTGAAGTAACTTTGACTTTATTGACTCTTGTTAGGGATACTCAGAAACTGTGGATTGACTTTTTAAATCCAAACTATACAAAAACAATCAGTCTCCAATGACAATAACATGGTGGTATGGACTTTGTTTTGTTCTTTGGTTTCTTGGTCTTTTTGAGAAAAGGTCTCCCTGTAGCCCCAGTTGGCTTGGAACTCATTATGTAGACCAGGTTGGTCTTGATCTCACAGACATCCCACTCCCTCTGCCTCCCAAGTGCTGTGATTAAAGATATACTGCCACCAGACATGGTGGTTGTGGTTTTTTAAAACAGAATTGGCCAAGTGGAGCTGGCAAGATGGCTCAGTGGTTAAGAATGCTTACCACCAAAATACATGACCTTAGTACAATTCCTAAGGCCCATATGGCAGAAGAAGAAAACCAACGCCCACAGCTGTCCTCTGACTGGCATACAACTCTATGGCATGTTGGTTTATTAGTTAATTAGTTAATGTGATTTAAAATGTTTAATTGGCTAAGTGCTAGAGCCAAAAGAGAGCTCTCTGGTGGTAAAGATATGGAATTGGAAGCTTAAGACATACTAAATTTGCTAAAAACAATTTTTAAAAGACAAACCTTAATTTAAAAAGAATTCACATTCAGAAAGAGGATATTTAGACATAATGCTATTTCAAGAAAGAGGGAATTTGTAATCTAAGAGACTATACCCCAAGAACCCAAGTTTCCTGACTAAATGAATGTTCAAAGTGTTCCAAAGTATAGCTAACTTGGATTTTGTTTTTTAATGATTTATCAAGAATTTCATACAGGCATATAACATATAAGGTGTTTTGATCAAATCCATGCCCACTGCCTCCCCTCCAACTCCTCCCATATCTCCCCATCAGTTTTGGGGTTTTTTTGTTGTTGTTTTTTTTTTTTTGAGAACTTCATGTATTCTTTCTTCTTCTTTTTTTTTAATTGGGCTTTTTGCTACACTAACATCCCCCTCCTCCAAGAGGTAACCCTAAAATCTTTTAAGGATTAGATACAAGCTCCCAAATACTTTTGACACTTTTGGCCTTTGGAACAGAGTATGTTGCTAAGAGACCCAAGGACATTTTGATTTTTAACAAAGAAACTGGCTACTTTTCTTTGGGGTATTTTTACACTAACTGCCTAGCCAATTCCTACCTCCTATTCTTATCATACCATTCTCTGAAGAGCTTACCCAACTTGTGGATAGGGAATCCAGATGCAGACTGCTCTGGCTTCTTCCATGTTGAACAGGGATGCAGGGTGAGGCAATTGGGGTACCCCCTCAGTGGGTCTATCTAAAAGACTTCCTAATTGTATAACTCTTCTCTGTAAGGGGGAAAAAAAAGTCCTTGACCAGTGAATAGGAGATATGAAGGAGAAGTAAAGGCAAGAGTAATTAGCATTACAAGTTCTAGAAAGGGAACTAGAAAAAAGTCAGAACAAGGCAAATTTCAAATGTTCATGTGAGAGTCCATTAGAATTTCTTGACAAGGGCTTCCAAAAGCATCCCTCTGTTGGGTTCCTCCTCATTTTTCTTTTGCCTTCCAAGGCTGGACTCTAGAGTGATGGATTCAGGATTTGCTTTCGGGTATTTTGATAGCTATTGGAGTAGTTAGAATCAGTGTCAGTTCCCTCTCAAAGGCTTTTAGATAGGGGGAGAAAACAAATTTATCCATCATTTTAGAGCAATAGCTGGTTGTCTCCCTTAGCTACAGGTGGGCACTACAGTATTGCAGACCAAGATTTGAAGCCTTACATCTGAGCAGCACTTTCTGATTCAGAACCAAAACATCAATGAGAAATAATTGTCTAAATAACTTTTTATCTGGACTTAAGCCTAATGTCTGAGAAATGAAATCTCTTGAACTCTTAAAGAAACATACTGATGACTTTACTCTTTAGTTATACTTTCCTTTTGGGTGTTTAAGAACACACAGTTGGCCCAAATAAATCAATTTATATTTACACTTAAGGTCGTTCCAGGATCTGTTCCTCAGGGGTCACATGGGCTTGAGAGGAACCCCTGGCTCCTTTCTCATTAAACTAAAAAGCTTCTGTACAGCAAAAGAAACAATCAAGAAGGTGAAGAGAAAACCCACAGAATGGGAAAAAATATTCACCAGTGACACATCTGACAGAGGTTTAGCATGAAGAATATATAAAAGAACTCAAAAAACAAAGAAGCGAGAAATCAAATGACCCAATTAAAAGATGGACTAAAGATCTAAACAGAGTTTGCAAAGGAAGAAATAAAGATGGTTAAGAAACATCTCAAAAAGTGTTCAACATTGTTAGTAATTAGGGAAATGTAAATTAAAACCACCCTAAGGTATCACCTTACCCCAATCAGACTCACTAGGATCAAGAGAACAAATGATTCCAAATGCTGGCAAGGATGTGGAGAAAGGGGAACGCTCATTCACTGATGGTGGGATTGCGAACTGGTGCAACCCCTATGGAAAGCAGTGTGGAGAACTCTTAAAAATGGTTTATAATGAGTAAAAGATTATATAAGCGTAATAATTCATCTGTAAACCTAGAAATGTACAGCCAATTTTGAAAGAGATGTACCCTAGCTCAGAAAAATGTTATTGAATAGGTTAATGCTGTTGTAATGAAATGCTTCTTTTAATTAAAATAAATTAAAAAAATAAAAATAAAAATAACACTAGGAATTAGATAAGAGCTTGTTGGAGGGGAGGGAGTTGGCGTGGATTTGATCAAAACACCTTATATGCATGTATGAAATTCTCAATAAAGTTTTTTAAGGTTAAAAAATAAATAAAAAAAAAGTAAAAATGAATCTATCATATGACTCGGTTATACCACTCCCTGGCATATACCCAAAGGACCCATCCTATTGTAGAGGCACTTGTACAACCATGTTTGTTGCTGCTCCTTTCACAATAGCTAAGAGATGGAAGCAACCTAAGTGCCCCTCAATTGACAAGTGGTTAACAAAAATGTGGTATATTTACACAACAGGGAGTTTTTACTCAGTAGTAAAGAAAGATGAAATCATGAAATTTGCAGGTAAATGGATGGATCTAGAAACTGTTATACTAAGTGAAGGAACATAGACTCAGAAAAATAAAAGGTGTATGTTCTCCCTCATTTGTGGATCCTAGCACTAAATCCTTTTAAATTCCACGTCCTTTTATTAAGATAATATTGTACAGCAGTGTCTTCTGCATGAAATAACTACCATCATCACGACTTCAGCTGTGCCTGATCGCTAAACATCATCACAATTGGGCTTGTTGTCAGTTGTGCTCCTTCATTAAAGGAGGGCAAACAGGGTGATTGGATCCTCACCGGAGTATCCAGCCACCCTTCCCAGCCAACTGTATGTAATTTGGCCCTAATCACACATGGTCTCCTGGATTTGGGGAGGGCTAAAGTATACAATCCGGGGAAGGCTAGGAAGAGAAGGCTTGACTCATGCTGGGTAAAGGCTTTCCAGTGTGCAAACCCTCAGGTCATTCATATACTTCAGCAACCACTTAGTTATCTCAGTATGTTCAGTAAATTCATTGGTTCACCAGTAAAACTTTAATCAAACATTGGTTTGACACTAGAACCTTAAAAGGGAATAAGCGTTGCTTAGCATCCCCAGGAAAAGAAGTCTCACAACAGATGGAAAAAATGAAAAAGCCTAAGCAAGTGGTGAAGGTCTGTATAGGTTTATTATGATGTATAAAAGATGAGACAAAAATAATATACACATAATCTTAAAATTTCTAAGATCATAGTTTAGTCAACTAGTTTAAGGACCAAAATATATATCTAGTGAAGGTATCTGAGAACATTTGGTTTTTTAACCAAGCTTTATCTACATGGCACATGGTAATTAGAGGTACCAGACTGGTAGAACTAACCTTATTGAATGGTAACAACCATACTTTGGGGCCTATACTAAAGTGGTCAGAGGGACTTAAAGGACAGTTTTTGCCCCTTGCCCTCCAAGGTCAACCAAGTTCCAGGGGACTATGGCGCATCTCTCAAAATTTCCTGTAACTGTGGTGAGTCACCTGTCCTCTTGTTCAGGGAAGCCATGGAGACCCCACCAGATGGATTTGAACCAATGTCCAGAGGCAGGTGGATATCTGTGAGTTCAAGGCCAGCCTGGTCTACATAGGGAGTTCCAGGACAGCTGGGGCTACAGGGAGACCCTGTCTCAAGAAGAACAACAAAAAAAAAAAAATCTGTGAAATCTAGGAGCTGGAGAGACAGCTCGGTTGGCAAAAGCACTTGCCATGAATTCATGAGGACCTGAGTACCAGGAGCCATAGCCTATGTGTCTGTAGTCCCAGCACTCCTACCGTGATGTGGGAGGTAGTGACCAACCAGAGAATACTGGGAGCTGCAAGCTGGCTGGCCTGGTGTGTGCAGAACAGCACCCAAACAACAAAGAGATGCTGCCTCAGAATCATGAAAGGTGAGGCCCAACACTTATGGTTGTCCTGAGTTACACACACACACACACACACACACACACACACACACACACAGTGGCAATGGGCACTAAAGTGCCCAGACAGTAAATACAAATAAAATGACTAGTCACAAATTAAGAGTTTAGAATAATTTGAATATTAAAGACCAATCTTTCCTAAAATTAGAACTAGCTTCTCCACATGATTGTAGCAATGCAATCAAACTGGCCAAAAGGAAGAATAAAAGTAAAACAGCAATAAATCAATTCAAATACTCAAAACATCAAATACAGTGCTTCCTAGAGGACAGTGACTACAGACATGAGCAGAAAACACATGGTCAACCTGGGTCGGAAGTGTGTGCTATTAAACATAGCCCATTTCTTGGTTGTTGAGGGTGCTGGCTAGTTTCCCTCATCGTCTACCTTTACTTACGTAGTCATTCACGTTGTTGGTTACTTTAAGTTTAATACTTCTGCTATATGTCACATGTATGTATTTATGTAAGCTGCAGAAGGAAGGAAAAGGAAAACAATTAGATGCATCGTGATGACTAATAGCACTGGTTTGATCCAGGGACTTCTTCCTTAACATCTTGAACATCTATTTCTCTTTCCTGAAGGTTGTTATGCTGCTTGATCAACCTATCTCTATGAGACCCTAGAAATGAGCCTTCCTAATGCCATGGAGCATAACATTTGGCCTCTGCCTACACAAGAGGGAAGGCTTGGCCAACAGGGGGAACTGTGAGCTAAAGTGCCCAGAGAAAAGTCACACCTATGTTGAAGATTCTACAGGCTTATTAAAACTTCATGATTGTCCAGAGTTATGTGCATGGAGCCAGCAAAATGGCTCAGTGGGTAAAGGTACTCGCCAAATCTGAAGACCCAAGTCCAATCCCTGGGTGCACAGTGTAAAAAGAGAACCAACTCCTGCAAGTTGTCCTCTGACTTCCATACATGCACCATGGTACACACGTACACATGTACAAACACACATAAGATAATTAAAACTGCAATTTAAAAAAATGTTTTAAGTCTGAAACTGTTAGAAGAAGATGTTGGCAGTAACCTACAAGATATAGGTGTAGGAAAGGACTTTCTAAATCGGGCATCAGTTGCTCAGGAATTACGGTTAACACTCAACAAGTGGGACCTCATTAAACTAAAAAGCTTCGGTAAAAAGGAAAAGAAACAACCAAGAAAGTGAAGAGAAAACCCATAATGTGGGAGAAAATCTTCACCAGCAACACATCTGACAGAGGTTTAACATCCATAATATATAAAGAACTCAAAAAAAGAATCAAGAAAGGAGGTAACCCAACTAGAAGATGGGCTAAGAAGCTGAACAGAGAGTTCTCAAAGGACGAAAAAAAGATGGCTAAGAAATATCTTTAAAAGTGTTCAACGTTGTTAGTAATTAGGGAAATGCAAATTAAAACCACTTTAAGATTTCATCTTATCCCAGTCAGACTGGCTAACATCCACAGAACAAATGATACCAAGTGCTAGCAAGGATGTGGAGAAAGGGGAACGCTCATTCACTGCTGATTGGATTGCAAACTCGTGCAACCCTTGTGAAAAGCAGCATGGAGAACTCTTAAAATAACTAAAAATGAACCTACCATTGACCCAATTATACCATTCCATGTCATATCCCCAAAGGGCTCAACCTATTGCAGAGTCATTTGTACAACCATGTTTGTTGTTGCTCTTTTCACAATAGCTAAGAGATAGAGGCAACCTAAGTGTCCCTCAACTGACGGTGGATAATAAAAATATGTTACATTTACACAATGGAGTTCTACTCAGTGGTAAAGAAAGATGAAATCATGAAATTTGCAGATAAATGGATGGAACTAGAAACTAAGTGAAGTAACACAGACTCAGAAAAACAAAAGACTTGTGTTCTCCCTCATTTGTGGATCCTGGCACAAAACCCTTCTATGTGAGTATATATCCTGATGTAACTGCAGAGACCAGGAAAATGGAAGGGAATCAGGAAGGTAAAGGGGAAAATCAGCGAAGCTTCCTCATGCAGCAGACGGCCAGGAACACGAAAGGTCACAAATGGCCAAAACATAGAGAATAAGAGTCTGCAGAGTGTGGGTCCTGGGAGAAGACTCCTATATTAAACTCCACCCACCCAGGGCTCAGGAACCATTGTATAAGAGGGGGCAGAAAGACTGTAAGAGCCAGGGTGGGCTGGAGAGATGGCTAAGTGGTTAAGAGCACTGGCTACTCTTGCAGAGGTCCTGGGCTCAATTCCTAGCACCTACATGGCAGCTAACAACTGTCTGTAACTCCAATTCCAGGACTCTGATGTCCGTGGACATTACATGACAGGGGTGCACTTAGACACATGCAGACAATACACTCATATACATAAATTTAAAAATTAATAAAATAATGTTAAAAAATAGAGCCAGGGTGGAGGTGCACAACTATATGGAAACAGAGTCCTACAGGCTCTAGGACTCTTCTCACATGAACCTGCAGCAATGGTGTCAGCATGCACAAGACCCATGCAAACTCAAGTAGACAAAAACCCAGCACAGAACTGTGGAAATGGACAGCAGACCCCAATCTTAGTCAAATAATTATTGACGACTGATTATTGCTGGGTGAAGAAGTGCTGATCTTCTTAAAGGCAGGGAGCCTAGATAGGCTGACCAGACCTCAGTGGATGAACTTGCACTGAGGGACACCTGGGGACGCTAACTAGACATGATAGGCCTTAACACAAATGACAGAATGTATGAATTCCAGAGGGGGCATGCTATGGGAGGGACAGAGCCAATGGGAAAGGGGTAGAAAGATGATTAAGATGTTCTGTGTGAGCCAGGCGTGGTGGCGCACACCTTTAATTCCAGTACTTGGGAGTCAGAGGCAGGGGGATCTCTGTGAGTTCAAGGCCAGCCTGGTCTACATACTGAGATCCAGGTCAGCTGGGGCTACAGGGAGACAATGTCTCTAAAATATTTTTTTCAGAGATGCTCTGTATGAAATACACAGCTAACAACTGTCCATAACTCCAAATTCAGGTGATCTAACACCCTCTTCTGACCTCTGTGGGCAGTGCACTTTTGGGTACACTTACATACACATAGGCAAAACACTCATGGAGGCTAACAACCATCTATAACTCCAGTTCCAGAGGACAACCTCTTCTGGCCTCCAAGGGCATTACATGCAGAAAAAAAACCTATGGGAAGAACTGAACAGTGAGGAGGAAGATAATGATGAAATTGGTAATGAACAAACTGGCCATGATAAAGATGATGTGTGATGATGCCCAGTTTACTGGGCTAAATAGGACTGTGTTTACTGGAGAGGTAAGAAACCAGTTCAAAGACAGGAGTGGTGGTGCATACCGTTAATCCCAGCACTCGGGAGGCAGAGGCAGGTGGATCTCTGTGAGATCTAGGCCAACCTGCTCTACATAGTGAGTTTTAGGCCAGCTGGGGATACAGGAAGACCCTGTCTCAAAAAGAAAAAGTAAATAAATACAAATAAGTCAAAAAAAATTTTTTTAAAAGAATGCACTTTAAAATACACTCTTAGCAGATACCAGCTTCCACAAATCCAAATGCTAAGAATATTCTCAGATAGCATTTAAAACCTACAGCAGAGTTTTCCCTGTTTCATGGTAGTCTGCCTACCTGTTATCTTCAGCAATGTATACGGAAAATTCCTTCATTTACCAGAACACTTTCTGTGTTCTGTGACTAATAAAATGTCATGTAACCAATTCCACAGTGGATTACAAATTC
This sequence comes from Nannospalax galili, assembly GCF_000622305.1. NCBI lineage: Eukaryota > Metazoa > Chordata > Mammalia > Rodentia > Spalacidae > Nannospalax > Nannospalax galili. Next base: position 8,161,881 of record NW_008360332.1, read on the forward strand.
ATGTTCCCAGACCACGGTACTCATATTTGGCTCAAGAATAAACTCTTCTTTGAGGTGAGAACTCTGCTTTGCCTTGACAGGGTCACCTGGGCTGGGGAAAGATGTGTGTTCAGGGCTGGCCATGCCAATGACATCATGATTGGCATCAGACAGAAGCCTGAGTTGGTAGGGTATTTTTATTGAGAAGAAGGCCCAAAGATCGCTATACATCTCCCATACACATGCACAATCTCCCCCATTACTGATACCAGAGTGGTGCATTTGTTACAGTTCATGAATGTTTATCAATGCATCATTCTGGAACTCTTCACAAGGGTATGCATATGTCAAAACTTCTCAAATTTTACTCTTCAACAATGTGAAGTTCATTGACTGGCAGGTACATTTCAACAGAGATGCTTTTTAAAACAGAAAAATTGGGACTGGGGAGATGGCTCAGCAATTAAGCACACTGGCTGCTCTTGCAGAGTACCCAGGTTTGATTCCCAGCACCAATATGGTAGTTAACAGCCATCCTTAACTCTAGTTCCAGGGGAATTCAATACCCTCTTCTGGCTTCTGTGGTCATTGCATGACATGGGTGCGCTTGCATACATGCAAGTAATATACTCACACACACAAAATAAAAATCATAAATAAAGGGGCTGGTGAGATGGCTCAGCGGTTAAGAACACTGGCTGTTCTTGCAGAGGATCTGAGTTCAAATCCCAGCACCCACGTGGCAGCTCACAACCATCTGTAACTCCAGTTCCAGGGGATCCGACAGCCTCTTCTGTCCTCCGTGGACGTTGCACAACACAGGTGCACTTACCTACGTGCAGGCAATACACGCATACACATAAAAATCATAAGTAAAATATTTATAAAAAGAAAAAAAATCATCACGGCGTTCAACATTTCAAATGGAAAATGGGGTTCTCTTTGTTGTCCTCGGGTCCCACCTCTTCGGCCTGAGATCTGCCTCCCTATGCGGCCCAGGTAGACATCAGTCCACTGCTCTATGTCCCCGGTATTGTCCTCAGCAGCTGTGCCAGCATTCTAGACAACTGCTTCCACCCTCAGGATATAGCTGAACTGAGGGGGTGGAAGCCATCCAGATGCAGCAGCAGCTGTTCCAACAGCTGAGGGATGCTGGGGAAGGGTAGTAGGAGTCTGTGAGAGCTGTGGGTGGGAAGAGAGGCACACAGCTGCCACGCGAAGACTAGCTGAACTCAGCCCCCATTTGGGGTCAGAAAGAGATGACTTGGATGCTGTAATAATCTCTAATGGTGTTTCAGCTCCTCTCTCCTGTCTTAACGGACCTCCTGGGCTAGAGAACCTTAGGAAGCTGGCTATATTTGACTGTCTGTCATTATCTGAGACTTGTTTACAGACAAGGGCTGGTTAGCAATCCTGGGTCTTTGTTCCTAAGAGCCAGAAGAGGAGAATCTTTGACCCTGGCTTTGGAGCACAATACACAAAGGCCTCCTGGCTGCCAGTAAGCTCAAAGTGCTCATTAAGTTAGAAGGTTTCTGGCTAGTGGTTGAAATGACATCATGCTTCCTCCTGGAATCCAACTAGAGATAAAAATCAGGTCAGGTCATTCCATTTACAAGGAGAGAATGCTCCCTTCCACTGCTGGTTTTCAGGGGTTGCCAGTGTTCAAAGAAATCAGGGAAAAGAGCCTATTTAAACTTGGGCTTTGAGAACATCTCTTAAACTTCCTCCCTTAATTCCTAATAATATGCAAAGCCATCACATTTCAAACCGTGTCAGAGAGCAGGGGTGCTCCTTGCTCACCATTCCTGACTTTTCAAATTGAGTGTTTAACAAGACACGGCAGCGGCAGATAGGCCTTATTAGCTAATAATGAGACGGCCCCTCAGGCTCACTAACACAGCACAAGAGGAAGGAAGAAAACGGCCTTTTCATCTCTTACACCACTGATTGCAGTTTGACGTGGGGAAGAATAGCTAGTGTAGTCTTAAATGAGCCTGCTCAGATTCCTTTCAAACGAAACCAAAAACGTACAATTTTCAGAGGTCACTGACCTAGATAGAGCCCATGTTCTTTTTTCTTTTCCTTTGTGTCTTAAAGTGCTCTATAGGGCTCTTCTAAAGTACCCAATTATCAATGTTTTTTAAAAACCCAAATGAAGCTAGTAAAATCAGTTTTCCCAAATACTCTACCAGTAAAGAAGGTTTTGATACAGTCTGTCTATAACCAGTTTTCAGATTTTTTTTTCAGAATTTTCCAAGTATTTTAATTGTGTGCGTGCGTGCGTGCGTGCGTGCGTGCGTGCGTGCGTGTGTGTGTGTGTGTGTGTGTGTGTGTATGTATTTGTGCCTGAGGATAACAGAAGAAGGCATCAGATTTCCCAAACTGGACTTACATGAAAGTGGTTGTGAGTTGCCTGATTTAGGTGCTGGGAAATGAATTCAGATCCTTTATAAGAGCAGCTGGTGCCCTTTACTGGGCTATGTCTCCAGCCTGCAGGCTTTAGATTTAGAATTTCCAGAGAATTTCACCAAATTTTGTGCAGCATTTTCCATTTTTAAAAAATATTTCATTATTTTTATTTTATGTGTATGAGTGTATTGTCTGCATATATGTAAGTCCACCCATATTGGGCAATGTCCACAGAGGTCAGAAAAGGTTGTCAGATTCCCCAGATCTGGAGGTATTGATGGTTGTTATCTGGAATCGAATCCAGGTTCTCTGCAAGAGTAACCAATGCTCTTAACCACTGAGCTGATATCTCCAACCCCCACATTTTCTATTTTTTTGTAATGTCTCCAAAACATATTGGGTTATAAACAAGGGAAATTAGTTTAAAATATATTGGGGCTAGAGAAATAGCTCAGTGTGGTTAAGAGCACTGGCTGTTCTTGCAGAGGACCCAGATTTGGTTCCCAGTACCCACATTGCAGCCAACAACTATCTGTAATTCCAGTTCCAGGGGATCCAAAGTCCAAAGCCCTCTCCTGCCTCTCCTGGCCTCTGAGAGCTCTATAGGACTTGGGAAAGCACATACATTCAAGCAATACACTCATACACATAAAATAAAAATAAACAAATCAAAAATAAAACAAAATACAATTTTAAAATAAAAATAAATTTAAACTTTCCATAGCTGCTTGATCTACCACCAAGACTGTTGCATTCATCAGTCCATGTGTTAATTCTTTTAGTTTTTTTTTTTTTTTTTTTGGTCTTTTTGAGACAGGGTCTCCCTGTGGCCCCAGCTGTCCTGGAACTCACTATGTAGACCAGGCTGGCCTTGAACTCACAGAGATCCGCCTGCCTCTGCCTCCTGAGTGCTGGGACTACAGGTGTGCACCACCATGCTTGGTAATTTTTTTAGTCTTTAAAAAATGATTTTACCTTGGAAATAAATGAAAAATATAATTGTGCAAACTTTTGATCATTGTGAGGATCCATCTGATAGACTGTCTGATGTAGTAAGGTTTAACATTATTTGACTCACTACTTAATCAAAGACCCAAATCTTTTCTAGCTCTATAAAATTTGAGTTTGTGCTTTTAGAAAACTGGTAAATTATGATAGTATTTAAGCCTGTAAATCAATATAATCAAAGATTATAATTGTGTTTGTCAGCTTTCTATTACTATAACAAACAACTTGGGATGATCAGCTTTTAAAGAGGAAAGTTCTGGAGTTTTCTATCCATGATTGGTTGCCCCCACTTTGCTTTGGGGCTGGAGAAAGGGCACATTATGGTGGGAGTACGTGGCAGAGAAGCTGCTTCCCTCCTGGCTAGGAAGCAAAAGGAGGAAGAAGAAAGGGTCCCACCATGCCACATTAGGACACACTTCCAAGAACAAAGGCCTCTATGATGGCTAGTCTGGATTGTCAGCTTAACAGGATCTGGACTTAACTAAAAATTGATCTCTCTGTGTGTCCATGAATGTGTTTTTAGAAAGGTTTAGCTGATTAAGGAAGTTCCATCCTGAATATGGGCAGTGGCATCCTATGCTGTCATTCCAGACTTACTAAGAAGGAGATAAGGAGCTGAGGGTCAGCTTTCATCTCTTTCTGCTTCCTGACTATGGATACAAAGTGACCCGCTGCCCCATGTTCCTTCCACCATCATGGACTGTATCACCACCAACTGTGAGCCAAAATAAACTGGTCCTCCCTTAACTTGCTTCCTGTTAAGTATTTGGCAACAGCGATGAGAAAGTAACTAATCCCCCCTCCCACTGGGGCATACCTCTTAAAGATTCCTTCACTTCCTAGTAGCACTATAAGGCAGGAGTATACCTTCCATTTACCATGTTGGAGAACATCCCCGATCCACACTTCAGTGGTGATGCTACTGTTATAGGTTATTAACCAGGTTTTCATTAAATTTAATAATCTTACTTCACCATTGCCTTTTCCACAGACTATATGCACTGAATCAGCTTCATTATACTGTCAAGTTCTCTCATAAATGATTGAAATAAGACCTTGGCACATGCTGTCTATTTATATAGGAATTATCTTCTTAATAATTTGATCATTATGCTTTGGTACTTTACAGCATTTAACCAAACCTAAAATAGCAGAATGGCCCCATCTTGAGCAACTGCGCACACATTAGTTTGGTTTCCCTGGAAGCAAAACCTAAGGCAAGAATTTGAGCATAATGTCTCATTTTGGTGGTCCAGACACTCCTGGAAAGAGAGTAACAAAGTGACACAAGGAACAGAAGGCAGCTGACATAAGCCTGCTGCCATCATAGGTGACTATGGTGCTCAGCCCCACTGGGAAACTGCAAGGAACAGACGGAAACATACACAACACTGGAGTACTTACACACCAATTGCTCTGTCATTTTTGGAGGACTGTTTCTGAGTAGAACTAATCCTCCAGTACTTCCTGCCAGGTCAGTGGCAGCTCTTCCTAGTGCTAGAGTTCTGGAGCGTGAAGACTCAGGCAGATACAAATCCTGCAGATTACTGAAAGGGAAGAGTTCAAAGGATGCAGGCAGGGTGTTTAGGATCTTTTTCTTTGACTATTTATTTTTATTTTATGTGTACCAGTGTTTTGCCTGCATGTAAGTGCACCCATGACACACAGTGCACTGGAAGTTCAGAAGAGGGTGTTGGATCCCCTGGAACTGGAGTTATAGGTGATTGGGAGCTGCCATGTGGGTTCTCGGAACTGAACCTGGATTGTCTTCGAGAACAGTCAGTGCTCTAAACTGCTGACCATTTCTCCAGTTCCTCAAGGTCTTTTTAAAAATCAAACAACTAAGGTCTGGCGTGCCTTTAATCCTGTTTAGGAGGCCAAGGAAGGTGGCCCTCTAACATCAGGCCAGCCTGGTCTACATAGTGAGATCCAGGCCAACTGAGGCTACAGAAAGACTCTGTCTCAAAAAAACACAAAACAAAAATCAAACTGCACAAGATCAAACTAGTCATTATTCTAGCATGGAATGGGAAGGGATTTATGAGTTCACACCCCAAACTGAGGAGCTGTGGACAGTTGATGGCTTCTGGGGGAGGAAGGGTCAGTTTTCTTCAAGGATGTGGCTCCTGGTGGGTTGACCACACTCCAGTGGATAGTCCCATATCCAAAAGTATATGGACAGCACAAACTGGAGTTGATGGGTTAAAAACAAAATGGGGGACATGAAGTTGAAGTGGGTATGGAGATGGATCTGTGAGGGTTAAGGGGAGGAGTTGAGGTGATTATAATCAAAAGACGTATGAAATCCTCAAACAATTAATAAAAATATTTAATAAATAAATAAATAAAATGATGTAAATATAGTATGCTCAAGTATAAAATTCTCAAAAACAATTTTTAAATCAAAGCCAGGTGTGGTGGCACACACTTTTAATCCCAGCACTTGGGAGGCAGAGGCAGGCAGATCTTTTGAGTTTGAGGTCAGCCTGGTCTATATATCGAGTTCCAGGCCAGCTACAAAAAAAAAAATTTAAATTAAACAAAACAAAATCTTTCCACTTATTAGGAGATCATGTCCCAAAGGTAGCAGAATACAACTTGAATGTACCAGCTTTCTTGTAAAACAAACTTATTTTCTCTATGGTAAATATTCAGATTTTAACCTTTTCACTAAAGAAATTTTCCTCAAAAGTACAAATCAAAGCACTCAAAGTACAATACAGTTAATTTTCTAAAGAAGACATCTATTTGCTGACAGTAAAGGTTTTTATCTGGTACATTTGCAATCAGAAGTAAAAGTAAATGATCTTTTGTAACATGAATAGAAGTTTGTGATCAAATATTCCATTATCAACCTTTTCTCATGACCAGTATATTTAGATCTTTTCACAATTAAATTATGCCATTCACAAAGTTCCAAATACTTTAAAAGAATTATTGATTTGTGTGGTTCAGAAAATAAACTAAAAAAAAAATTTTTTTATCTTAAAAAGAGAACTTCTGGGGCTAGAGAGATGGCTCAGGTCCTGCTCTGCCAGATGACCTGAGTTTGATTCCCAACACCTGTGTTAGAAGGTTCACAACCATCTTTAACTCCAGGTCCCAGGAATCCAATTCCCTCTTCTGGCCTCTGCAGGTACCTGCACACACATACAAACACACATATAAGTAAAAATAAAAATAAATCTTAAAAAAGAGGACTTCTATATAGAAAAGGGAAAAGTAGGAAGGGTCCAGAATATACACTCTAGGGGGAGCTTGGAGAGTTTCATCAGTGGTCTGGCTCTTACGTGCTGTTCTGAGGCTACATTGGTGTGGTAATAGGATGTCTTGTGGACCCAGAGAATGAGCACAAATATCTCCACTCAAATGACATGAGCCCAGAATAATAAATACTTATTTGCCTAGTATATTCTTTTTTCCTTGCCTCCAGATTAGTTTAAAAACCAGGCCTTTACCCTATAACTAGAATGTGAATGTTGTTTACAAGTCTGTCCAAATCACAAGGGCATGAATTTCTATCCAATCTCTCTCTCTCTCTCTCTCTCTCTCTCTCACCACACACACACACACACACACACACACACACACAAAGCTGAAGCAGGAATTCAGCACTTCCCCATAAGTTTCTTTCTTTTCTCTCCTGGTGTGTCTAAAAGGGGACTGTATGTGGGCAACACTACCAGCTGCAGGCACCCACAGCAACTACCATGACCCTCCCTCTTGGCTCATCTCCCCACCCACTTCCTATGAGCAGCTGTCAATTGACCTTTATCTCTAGAAAACTGACAGAGACTCTCTAGAAAATAATTCCTTGGATTTCTTTTAAGTAGGGAGCCAACTAGGAAACAATTTATACCATCCATCACTCCTCCTCCTCCTCCTCCCCCCCCT